>NW_026902668.1:7500-10000 GCF_943734735.2 Anopheles gambiae | reverse complement strand
AAAAACTAAGAACGTACACGTAGATTGTATCAACATGGACATCCATGATCGCGTACGCCCGGGCTGCGCCCTCCGTGTTGTACTTTCCCTGATTGGTACACAATTTTGGTGCAAGTGTACCAACATGGACATCTATGAACGCGTACGCTCGAGCTGCACCCTCCGTCTTGTACTTTCCCTGATCGGTACACAGTTTTGGTGCACGGCTATCCCGACCGGCAACTTGTACCAACATCGACATCCATGAACGCGTACGTAGCGTACTTTCCCTGATCGGTACACAATGTTGGTGCACGGCATAGGAAATGGGCTTAAAATGGTCAAACTCAATCCATTTCCACTAAAGATAGTCAATAACAGCTGTGCCGATGAAGTAGGGCACGATGCAAGTCAATGTTATTTAATGAATTACATGTTCACCATACATTTTAGTACAAAATTGCTCGGTCAGACCTACAAAGTGCTATATCTCGAATACTAAACGTCGCAGATGGGTGTCGTAGAACAATTTTAAGTTCGTCTAATGATTCTACATCCGATTCTGGATAGTGGTTTTTCGACCACTTTTCAACATTTTGTGACACCCCGAACCTAGGGGCAGCTCCCTAGCTTTTTTCAAAAATGTGCACCGAACGGGCCAGAGAGCTCGAGTAGTCGAAAATTTTTTTTTTGCTAAAACCCCTCAAAACGTGTCAGGAACGCACCCTAGATGATGAAAAGTGCAACCAGAATGTCAATCGACAACATGCCCGGGGGTACAAATTTGCTCTACGCGTCCCTAGGTAGGGTACTTTTTCATACAAACATCAAAGTGTACGGTGCACAAAGTGCGCGGAACAAAAATTGCTCGGTCAGACCTACAAAGTGTTATATATCTCGAATACTAAACGTCGCAGATGGGTGTCGTAGAACAATTTTAAGTTCGTCTAATGATTCTACATCCGATTCTGGATAGTGGTTTTTCGACCACTTTTCAACATTTTGTGACACCCCGAACCTAGGGGCAGCTCCCTAGCTTTTTTCAAAAATGTGCACCGAACGGGCCAGAGAGCTCGAGTAGTCGAAAATTTTTTTTTTGCTAAAACCCCTCAAAACGTGTCAGGAACGCACCCTAGATGATGAAAAGTGCAACCAGAATGTCAATCGACAACATGCCCGGGGGTACAAATTTGCTATACGCGTCCCTAGGTAGGGTACTTTTTCATACAAACATCAACGTGTACGGTGCACAAAGTGCGCGGAACAAAAATTGCTCGGTCAGACCTGGTACGGGCCATAACTCGAATACTAAACGTCGCAGATGGGTGTCGTAGAACAATTTTAAGTTCGTCTAATGATTCTACATCCGATTCTGGATAGTGGTTTTTCGACCACTTTTCAACATTTTGTGACACCCCGAACCTAGGGGCAGCTCCCTAGCTTTTTTCAAAAATGTGCACCGAACGGGCCAGAGAGCTCGAGTAGTCGAAATTTTTTTTTTTGCTTAAACCCCTCAAAACGTGTAGAAAACTGATTTTAGATGATAAAAAGTGCAACCAGAACGTCAAACGACAACTTTGTTGGGGGTACCCTTTTTACTCTACGGGCCACTAGCTTAGGCGCGCCAACAGCGCTTTCCTCTCGGGTTCCCATTTTTTGCCCTCCTGGGATTATGATCATTTACTCATTGCCTACTATAGGGAAGGTACCTTGCTTCGAGGTCAAAAATGAAGATTTCACCAAATCGTAGTTTTAACCTCTATTTAGTCGTAGGAGCATGGTTTGCAGTGTCCGTGGGTCATATAAGCCCCCGTTTGGGTCATACGTCCCCTCCCCGATGAAAATCGTCATATGACTATAGGCCGAACTTATGAAGCAAAAGTGGTGTCTGGTGGGTTCTGCCGATGATCTTAACCTATGATTTTGAGTTTCCACTCTTTCAAAACGTTTCCTGGAGCAGTACATCACGGGTCTACGGACCCAAAGACTTCGTTGCGATGGTTTCAAGCATAAAAGTTGTAACAGTTAAGGGTTTTTAATACGCGTATATTAAATCATTGCTTGAAACTAAGCTTCGTTGTCTTTAAACTCTGCAAGACCAATCGAACTTCTTAGGGAAACTCGAAGCATTCACGCTAAGCTGGTGGTGCAGGGCACATAGCGTGATGAAACCGGGTTTCGCCTACCAAATGTGGGCATATTTTTTCCCCTGAGAGCGAAGCTCAGACCCACGTAGGGGAGAGCGAAGTGGAACTTAAATGTTCAATGCAGCAAATGTTCGCCATGCGGATAAACAAGTTGGAATAGTTCAATGTAGTGTAATGCAAACACGAATCGCAAATAACGATACGGGACCCAGAAGCAATTCTGCGGATCCCTCGGGGAGTGGTGATTGATATAAATTAGAGGTGAAAGTCCAAGTTGTTCGGGCTCCGGCTCGGCAGCCGATACGAGGTTCCTGTTGAGCTTGTTTGTACATCGCGCAGAGGCGCCGTTCGGTTCTAGCAATGATTCCCGCCAC
>NW_026902667.1:27500-35000 GCF_943734735.2 Anopheles gambiae | reverse complement strand
GCAGAATTGCTTCTGGGTCCCGTATCGTTATTTGCGATTCGTGTTTGCATTACACTACATTGAACTATTCCAACTTGTTTATCCGCATGGCGAACATTTGCTGCATTGAACATTAAAGTTCCACTTCGCTCTCCCCTACGTGGGTCTGAGCTTCACTCTCAGGGAAAAAATATGCCACATTTTGGTAGGGAAACCCGGTTTCATCACGCTATGTGCCCTGCACCACCGGCTTAGCGTGAATCCTTCGAGTTTCCCTAAGAAGTTCGATTGGTCTTGCAGAGTTTAAAGACAACGAAGCTTAGTTTCAAGCAAGGATTTAATATACGCGTATTAAAAACCCTTAGCTGTTACAACTTTTATGCTTGAAACCATCGCAACGAAGTCTTTGGGTCCGTAGACCCGTGATGTACTGCTCCAGGAAACGTTTTGAAAGGGTGGAAACTCAAAATCATAGGTTAAGATCATCGGCAGAACCCACCAGACACCACTTTTGCTTCATAAGTTCGGCCTATAGTCATATGACGATTTTCATCGGGGAGGGGACGTATGACCCAAACGGGGGCTTATATGACCCACGGACACTGCAAACCATGCTCCTACGACTAAATAGAGGTTAAAACTACGATTTGGTGAAATCTTCATTTTTGACCTCGAAGCAAGGTACCTTCCCTATAGTAGGCAATGAGTAAATGATCATAATCCCAGGAGGGCAAAAAATGGGAACCCGAGAGGAAAGCGCTGTTGGCGCGCCTAAGCTAGTGGCCCGTAGAGTAAAAAGGGTACCCCCAACAAAGTTGTCGTTTGACGTTCTGGTTGCACTTTTTATCATCTAAAATCAGTTTTCTACACGTTTTGAGGGGTTTTAGCAAAAAAAAAATTTTCGATTACTCGAGCTCTCTGGCCCGTTCGGTGCACATTTTTGAAAAAAGCTAGGGAGCTGCCCCTAGGTTCGGGGTGTCACAAAATGTTGAAAAGTGGTCGAAAAACCACTATCCAGAATCGGATGTAGAATCATTAGACGAACTTAAAATTGTTCTACGACACCCAGCTGCGACGTTTAGTATTCGAGTTATGGCCCGTACCAGGTCTGACCGAGCAATTTTTGTTCCGCGCACTTTGTGCACCGTACACGTTGATGTTTGTATGAAAAAGTACCCTACCTAGGGACGCGTAGAGCAAATTTGTACCCCCGGGCATGTTGTCGATTGACATTCTGGTTGCACTTTTCATCATCTAGGGTGCGTTCCTGACACGTTTTGAGGGGTTTTAGCAAAAAAAAAAATTTTCGACTACTCGAGCTCTCTGGCCCGTTCGGTGCACATTTTTGAAAAAAGCTAGGGAGCTGCCCCTAGGTTCGGGGTGTCACAAAATGTTGAAAAGTGGTCGAAAAACCACTATCCAGAATCGGATGTAGAATCATTAGACGAACTTAAAATTGTTCTACGACACCCATCTGCGACGTTTAGTATTCGAGTTATGGCCCGTCCTAGGTCTGACCGAGCAATTTTTGTTCCGCGCACTTTGTGCACCGTACACGTTGATGTTTGTATGAAAAAGTACCCTACCTAGGGACGCGTATAGCAAATTTGTACCCCCGGGCATGTTGTCGATTGACATTCTGGTTGCACTTTTCATCATCTAGGGTGCGTTCCTGACACGTTTTGAGGGGTTTTAGCAAAAAAAAAAATTTTCGACTACTCGAGCTCTCTGGCCCGTTCGGTGCACATTTTTGAAAAAAGCTAGGGAGCTGCCCCTAGGTTCGGGGTGTCACAAAATGTTGAAAAGTGGTCGAAAAACCACTATCCAGAATCGGATGTAGAATCATTAGACGAATTTAAAATTGTTCTACGACACCCATCTGCGACGTTTAGTATTCGAGTTATGGCCCGTCCTAGGTCTGACCGAGCAATTTTTGTTCCGCGCACTTTGTGCACCGTACACTTTGATGTTTGTATGAAAAAGTACCCTACCTAGGGACGCGTAGAGCAAATTTGTACCCCCGGGCATGTTGTCGATTGACATTCTGGTTGCACTTTTCATCATCTAGGGTGCGTTCCTGACACGTTTTGAGGGGTTTTAGCAAAAAAAAAAATTTTCGACTACTCGAGCTCTCTGGCCCGTTCGGTGCACATTTTTGAAAAAAGCTAGGGAGCTGCCCCTAGGTTCGGGGTGTCACAAAATGTTGAAAAGTGGTCGAAAAACCACTATCCAGAATCGGATGTAGAATCATTAGACGAACTTAAAATTGTTCTACGACACCCATCTGCGACGTTTAGTATTCGAGTTATGGCCCGTCCTAGGTCTGACCGAGCAATTTTTGTTCCGCGCACTTTGTGCACCGTACACGTTGATGTTTGTATGAAAAAGTACCCTACCTAGGGACGCGTATAGCAAATTTGTACCCCCGGGCATGTTGTCGATTGACATTCTGGTTGCACTTTTCATCATCTAGGGTGCGTTCCTGACACGTTTTGAGGGGTTTTAGCAAAAAAAAAAATTTTCGACTACTCGAGCTCTCTGGCCCGTTCGGTGCACATTTTTGAAAAAAGCTAGGGAGCTGCCCCTAGGTTCGGGGTGTCACAAAATGTTGAAAAGTGGTCGAAAAACCACTATCCAGAATCGGATGTAGAATCATTAGACGAACTTAAAATTGTTCTACGACACCCATCTGCGACGTTTAGTATTCGAGTTATGGCCCGTCCTAGGTCTGACCGAGCAATTTTTGTTCCGCGCACTTTGTGCACCGTACACTTTGATGTTTGTATGAAAAAGTACCCTACCTAGGGACGCGTAGAGCAAATTTGTACCCCCGGGCATGTTGTCGATTGACATTCTGGTTGCACTTTTCATCATCTAGGGTGCGTTCCTGACACGTTTTGAGGGGTTTTAGCAAAAAAAAAATTTTCGACTACTCGAGCTCTCTGGCCCGTTCGGTGCACATTTTTGAAAAAAGCTAGGGAGCTGCCCCTAGGTTCGGGGTGTCACAAAATGTTGAAAAGTGGTCGAAAAACCACTATCCAGAATCGGATGTAGAATCATTAGACGAACTTAAAATTGTTCTACGACACCCATCTGCGACGTTTAGTATTCGAGTTATGGCCCGTCCTAGGTCTGACCGAGCAATTTTTGTTCCGCGCACTTTGTGCACCGTACACGTTGATGTTTGTATGAAAAAGTACCCTACCTAGGGACGCGTAGAGCAAATTTGTACCCCCGGGCATGTTGTCGATTGACATTCTGGTTGCACTTTTCATCATCTAGGGTGCGTTCCTGACACGTTTTGAGGGGTTTTAGCAAAAAAAAAAAATTTTCGACTACTCGAGCTCTCTGGCCCGTTCGGTGCACATTTTTGAAAAAAGCTAGGGAGCTGCCCCTAGGTTCGGGGTGTCACAAAATGTTGAAAAGTGGTCGAAAAACCACTATCCAGAATCGGATGTAGAATCATTAGACGAACTTAAAATTGTTCTACGACACCCATCTGCGACGTTTAGTATTCGAGTTATGGCCCGTCCTAGGTCTGACCGAGCAATTTTTGTTCCGCGCACTTTGTGCACCGTACACTTTGATGTTTGTATGAAAAAGTACCCTACCTCGGGACGCGTAGAGCAAATTTGTACCCCCGGGCATGTTGTCGATTGACATTCTGGTTGCACTTTTCATCATCTAGGGTGCGTTCCTGACACGTTTTGAGGGGTTTTAGCAAAAAAAAAATTTTCGACTACTCGAGCTCTCTGGCCCGTTCGGTGCACATTTTTGAAAAAAGCTAGGGAGCTGCCCCTAGGTTCGGGGTGTCACAAAATGTTGAAAAGTGGTCGAAAAACCACTATCCAGAATCGGATGTAGAATCGTTAGACGAACTTAAAATTGTTCTACGACACCCATCTGCGACGTTTAGTATTCGAGATATGGCCCGTCCTAGGTCTGACCGAGCAAGTTTTGTTCCGCGCACTTTGTGCACCGTACACTTTGATGTTTGTATGAAAAAGTACCCTACCTAGGGACGCGTAGAGCAAATTTGTACCCCCGGGCATGTTGTCGATTGACATTCTGGTTGCACTTTTCATCATCTAGGGTGCGTTCCTGACACGTTTTGAGGGGTTTTAGCAAAAAAATTTTTTTCGACTACTCGAGCTCTCTGGCCCGTTCGGTGCACATTTTTGAAAAAAGCTAGGGAGCTGCCCCTAGGTTCGGGGTGTCACAAAATGTTGAAAAGTGGTCGAAAAACCACTATCCAGAATCGGATGTAGAATCGTTAGACGAACTTAAAATTGTTCTACGACACCCATCTGCGACGTTTAGTATTCGAGTTATGGCCCGTCCTAGGTCTGACCGAGCAATTTTTGTTCCGCGCACTTTGTGCACCGTACACTTTGATGTTTGTATGAAAAAGTACCCTACCTAGGGACGCGTAGAGCAAATTTGTACCCCCGGGCATGTTGTCGATTGACATTCTGGTTGCACTTTTCATCATCTAGGGTGCGTTCCTGACACGTTTTGAGGGGTTTTAGCAAAAAAAAAAATTTTCGACTACTCGAGCTCTCTGGCCCGTTCGGTGCACATTTTTGAAAAAAGCTAGGGAGCTGCCCCTAGGTTCGGGGTGTCACAAAATGTTGAAAAGTGGTCGAAAAACCACTATCCAGAATCGGATGTAGAATCATTAGACGAACTTAAAATTGTTCTACGACACCCATCTGCGACGTTTAGTATTCGAGTTATGGCCCGTCCTAGGTCTGACCGAGCAATTTTTGTTCCGCGCACTTTGTGCACCGTACACGTTGATGTTTGTATGAAAAAGTACCCTACCTAGGGACGCGTATAGCAAATTTGTACCCCCGGGCATGTTGTCGATTGACATTCTGGTTGCACTTTTCATCATCTAGGGTGCGTTCCTGACACGTTTTGAGGGGTTTTAGCAAAAAAAAAAATTTTCGACTACTCGAGCTCTCTGGCCCGTTCGGTGCACATTTTTGAAAAAAGCTAGGGAGCTGCCCCTAGGTTCGGGGTGTCACAAAATGTTGAAAAGTGGTCGAAAAACCACTATCCAGAATCGGATGTAGAATCATTAGACGAACTTAAAATTGTTCTACGACACCCATCTGCGACGTTTAGTATTCGAGTTATGGCCCGTCCTAGGTCTGACCGAGCAATTTTTGTTCCGCGCACTTTGTGCACCGTACACGTTGATGTTTGTATGAAAAAGTACCCTACCTAGGGACGCGTATAGCAAATTTGTACCCCCGGGCATGTTGTCGATTGACATTCTGGTTGCACTTTTCATCATCTAGGGTGCGTTCCTGACACGTTTTGAGGGGTTTTAGCAAAAAAAAAAATTTTCGACTACTCGAGCTCTCTGGCCCGTTCGGTGCACATTTTTGAAAAAAGCTAGGGAGCTGCCCCTAGGTTCGGGGTGTCACAAAATGTTGAAAAGTGGTCGAAAAACCACTATCCAGAATCGGATGTAGAATCATTAGACGAACTTAAAATTGTTCTACGACACCCATCTGCGACGTTTAGTATTCGAGTTATGGCCCGTCCTAGGTCTGACCGAGCAATTTTTGTTCCGCGCACTTTGTGCACCGTACACTTTGATGTTTGTATGAAAAAGTACCCTACCTAGGGACGCGTAGAGCAAATTTGTACCCCCGGGCATGTTGTCGATTGACATTCTGGTTGCACTTTTCATCATCTAGGGTGCGTTCCTGACACGTTTTGAGGGGTTTTAGCAAAAAAAAAAATTTTCGACTACTCGAGCTCTCTGGCCCGTTCGGTGCACATTTTTGAAAAAAGCTAGGGAGCTGCCCCTAGGTTCGGGGTGTCACAAAATGTTGAAAAGTGGTCGAAAAACCACTATCCAGAATCGGATGTAGAATCATTAGACGAACATAAAATTGTTCTACGACACCCATCTGCGACGTTTAGTATTCGAGTTATGGCCCGTCCTAGGTCTGACCGAGCAATTTTTGTTCCGCGCACTTTGTGCACCGTACACGTTGATGTTTGTATGAAAAAGTACCCTACCTAGGGACGCGTATAGCAAATTTGTACCCCCGGGCATGTTGTCGATTGACATTCTGGTTGCACTTTTCATCATCTAGGGTGCGTTCCTGACACGTTTTGAGGGGTTTTAGCAAAAAAAAAAATTTTCGACTACTCGAGCTCTCTGGCCCGTTCGGTGCACATTTTTGAAAAAAGCTAGGGAGCTGCCCCTAGGTTCGGGGTGTCACAAAATGTTGAAAAGTGGTCGAAAAACCACTATCCAGAATCGGATGTAGAATCATTAGACGAACTTAAAATTGTTCTACGACACCCATCTGCGACGTTTAGTATTCGAGTTATGGCCCGTCCTAGGTCTGACCGAGCAATTTTTGTTCCGCGCACTTTGTGCACCGTACACTTTGATGTTTGTATGAAAAAGTACCCTACCTCGGGACGCGTAGAGCAAATTTGTACCCCCGGGCATGTTGTCGATTGACATTCTGGTTGCACTTTTCATCATCTAGGGTGCGTTCCTGACACGTTTTGAGGGGTTTTAGCAAAAAAAAAATTTTCGACTACTCGAGCTCTCTGGCCCGTTCGGTGCACATTTTTGAAAAAAGCTAGGGAGCTGCCCCTAGGTTCGGGGTGTCACAAAATGTTGAAAAGTGGTCGAAAAACCACTATCCAGAATCGGATGTAGAATCATTAGACGAACTTAAAATTGTTCTACGACACCCATCTGCGACGTTTAGTATTCGAGTTATGGCCCGTCCTAGGTCTGACCGAGCAATTTTTGTTCCGCGCACTTTGTGCACCGTACACTTTGATGTTTGTATGAAAAAGTACCCTACCTAGGGACGCGTAGAGCAAATTTGTACCCCCGGGCATGTTGTCGATTGACATTCTGGTTGCACTTTTCATCATCTAGGGTGCGTTCCTGACACGTTTTGAGGGGTTTTAGCAAAAAAAAAATTTTCGACTACTCGAGCTCTCTGGCCCGTTCGGTGCACATTTTTGAAAAAAGCTAGGGAGCTGCCCCTAGGTTCGGGGTGTCACAAAATGTTGAAAAGTGGTCGAAAAACCACTATCCAGAATCGGATGTAGAATCGTTAGACGAACTTAAAATTGTTCTACGACACCCATCTGCGACGTTTAGTATTCGAGATATGGCCCGTCCTAGGTCTGACCGAGCAATTTTTGTTCCGCGCACTTTGTGCACCGTACACTTTGATGTTTGTATGAAAAAGTACCCTACCTAGGGACGCGTAGAGCAAATTTGTACCCCCGGGCATGTTGTCGATTGACATTCTGGTTGCACTTTTCATCATCTAGGGTGCGTTCCTGACACGTTTTGAGGGGTTTTAGCAAAAAAATTTTTTTCGACTACTCGAGCTCTCTGGCCCGTTCGGTGCACATTTTTGAAAAAAGCTAGGGAGCTGCCCCTAGGTTCGGGGTGTCACAAAATATTGAAAAGTGGTCGAAAAACCACTATCCAGAATCGGATGTAGAATCATTAGACGAATT
>NW_026902667.1:10000-15000 GCF_943734735.2 Anopheles gambiae | reverse complement strand
CAAAGCAAGGTGTATCCTACGTGCTCGGTACAAGCACACCACGACGGGACACATTGAACGGTTCAGCGATCTCTCTGCACTAGTGGAAGAACTCCAACGTGATACGGGAGACTTTGCTACAGCGGCTTCTCTGCACTTCTGGGCTACCACCTTGTGACGGGAGACATTGCTAGCGGTCACTCTGCACTAGTGATGGTACACCACCGTGATACGGGAGACATTGCTAACGGCCACTCTGCACAGGTGCCAATACCACCTTGTGACGGGAAACATTGCTAGGCACCGATCGGCATCTCTGCGCGATTACTTGACGCACACCCAACTAAGTCAACTGTTGGACTTTTTCGTAATCACGGCGGGACACATTGAACGAGCTCTAACGGATCTCTGCACGCATGGAACATGGTGGCGGGAATCATTGCTAGAACCGAACGGCGCCTCTGCGCGATGTACAAACAAGCTCAACAGGAACCTCGTATCGGCTGCCGAGCCGGAGCCCGAACAACTTGGATTTTCACTTCTAATTTATATCAACTCACCACTCCCCGAGGGATCCGCAGAATTGCTTCTGGGTCCCGTATCGTTATTTGCGATTCGTGTTTGCATTACACTACATTGAACTATTCCAACTTGTTTATCCGCATGGCGAACATTTGCTGCATTGAACATTTAAGTTCCACTTCGCTCTCCCCTACGTGGGTCTGAGCTTCGCTCTCAGGGAAAAAATATGCCACATTTGGTAGGGAAACCCGGTTTCATCACGCTATGTGCCCTGCACCACCGGCTTAGCGTGAATCCTTCGAGTTTCCCTAAGAAGTTCGATTGGTCTTGCAGAGTTTAAAGACAACGAAGCTTAGTTTCAAGCAATGATTTAATATACGCGTATTAAAAACCCTTAGCTGTTACAACTTTTATGCTTGAAACCATCGCAACGAAGTCTTTGGGTCCGTAGACCCGTGATGTACTGCTCCAGGAAACGTTTTGAAAGGGTGGAAACTCAAAATCATAGGTTAAGATCATCGGCAGAACCCACCAGACACCACTTTTGCTTCATAAGTTCGGCCTATAGTCATATGACGATTTTCATCGGGGAGGGGACGTATGACCCAAACGGGGGCTTATATGACCCACGGACACTGCAAACCATGCTCCTACGACTAAATAGAGGTTAAAACTACGATTTGGTGAAATCTTCATTTTTGACCTCGAAGCAAGGTACCTTCCCTATAGTAGGCAATGAGTAAATGATCATAATCCCAGGAGGGCAAAAAATGGGAACCCGAGAGGAAAGCGCTGTTGGCGCGCCTAAGCTAGTGGCCCGTAGAGTAAAAAGGGTACCCCCAACAAAGTTGTCGTTTGACGTTCTGGTTGCACTTTTTATCATCTAAAATCAGTTTTCTACACGTTTTGAGGGGTTTTAGCAAAAAAAAAATTTTCGATTACTCGAGCTCTCTGGCCCGTTCGGTGCACATTTTTGAAAAAAGCTAGGGAGCTGCCCCTAGGTTCGGGGTGTCACAAAATGTTGAAAAGTGGTCGAAAAACCACTATCCAGAATCGGATGTAGAATCATTAGACGAACTTAAAATTGTTCTACGACACCCATCTGCGACGTTTAGTATTCGAGTTATGGCCCGTACCAGGTCTGACCGAGCAATTTTTGTTCCGCGCACTTTGTGCACCGTACACGTTGATGTTTGTATGAAAAAGTACCCTACCTAGGGACGCGTAGAGCAAATTTGTACCCCCGGGCATGTTGTCGATTGACATTCTGGTTGCACTTTTCATCATCTAGGGTGCGTTCCTGACACGTTTTGAGGGGTTTTAGCAAAAAAAAAAATTTTCGACTACTCGAGCTCTCTGGCCCGTTCGGTGCACATTTTTGAAAAAAGCTAGGGAGCTGCCCCTAGGTTCGGGGTGTCACAAAATGTTGAAAAGTGGTCGAAAAACCACTATCCAGAATCGGATGTAGAATCATTAGACGAACTTAAAATTGTTCTACGACACCCATCTGCGACGTTTAGTATTCGAGTTATGGCCCGTCCTAGGTCTGACCGAGCAATTTTTGTTCCGCGCACTTTGTGCACCGTACACGTTGATGTTTGTATGAAAAAGTACCCTACCTAGGGACGCGTATAGCAAATTTGTACCCCCGGGCATGTTGTCGATTGACATTCTGGTTGCACTTTTCATCATCTAGGGTGCGTTCCTGACACGTTTTGAGGGGTTTTAGCAAAAAAAAAAATTTTCGACTACTCGAGCTCTCTGGCCCGTTCGGTGCACATTTTTGAAAAAAGCTAGGGAGCTGCCCCTAGGTTCGGGGTGTCACAAAATGTTGAAAAGTGGTCGAAAAACCACTATCCAGAATCGGATGTAGAATCATTAGACGAATTTAAAATTGTTCTACGACACCCATCTGCGACGTTTAGTATTCGAGTTATGGCCCGTCCTAGGTCTGACCGAGCAATTTTTGTTCCGCGCACTTTGTGCACCGTACACGTTGATGTTTGTATGAAAAAGTACCCTACCTAGGGACGCGTAGAGCAAATTTGTACCCCCGGGCATGTTGTCGATTGACATTCTGGTTGCACTTTTCATCATCTAGGGTGCGTTCCTGACACGTTTTGAGGGGTTTTAGCAAAAAAAAAATTTTCGACTACTCGAGCTCTCTGGCCCGTTCGGTGCACATTTTTGAAAAAAGCTAGGGAGCTGCCCCTAGGTTCGGGGTGTCACAAAATGTTGAAAAGTGGTCGAAAAACCACTATCCAGAATCGGATGTAGAATCATTAGACGAACTTAAAATTGTTCTACGACACCCATCTGCGACGTTTAGTATTCGAGATATATAACACTTTGTAGGTCTGACCGAGCAATTTTTGTTCCGCGCACTTTGTGCACCGTACACTTTGATGTTTGTATGAAAAAGTACCCTACCTAGGGACGCGTAGAGCAAATTTGTACCCCCGGGCATGTTGTCGATTGACATTCTGGTTGCACTTTTCATCATCTAGGGTGCGTTCCTGACACGTTTTGAGGGGTTTTAGCAAAAAAATTTTTTTCGACTACTCGAGCTCTCTGGCCCGTTCGGTGCACATTTTTGAAAAAAGCTAGGGAGCTGCCCCTAGGTTCGGGGTGTCACAAAATGTTGAAAAGTGGTCGAAAAACCACTATCCAGAATCGGATGTAGAATCATTAGACGAATTTAAAATTGTTCTACGACACCCATCTGCGACGTTTAGTATTCGAGATATAGCACTTTGTAGGTCTGACCGAGCAATTTTTGTTCCGCGCACTTTGTGTTCATGGATGTCGATAAAGGTACAAGTTGCCGGTCGGGATAGCCGTGCACCAAAACTGTGTACCGATCAGGGAAAGTACAAGACGAAGGGTGCATCTCGAGCGTACGCGTTCATAGATGTCCATGTTGGTACACTTGCACCAAAATTGTGTACCAATCAGGGAAAGTACAACATGGAGGGCGCAGCCCGGGCGTACCCGATCATGGATGTCCATGTTGATACAATCTACGTGTACGTACCTAGTTTTTGTATCAAAAGTTGCATTAAAGTGCTTGTATGCTTAAAATGCTTATCTCAACCGGTCACCTTTTGGCCTGTCCTTTTATAACAGAAACCTAGAAAGATACTCGATATTTTTGTGTTTTTCCATTAGCCCGGGACGACGAAATGAGCTATGTGCACATCGTGCAGAAAACTGTCTTCGCCACGCATGTTTTTGTCTATCCACTCATATAATCACCCACATTTGTGTTCAACACGGACGGCGCAGCCCGAGCGAACGCGTTAATGTTTATGTTTGTACACACTGCTTGTACGATTCTAGGATTTGGTAATTGCGTCACAGTGCCCGACCGTCGCGGACACCATTCTTGGACAGAAGTCCTAGTACGTAGAGTACTTTCCCTAGGTATGTGCTCGTTCGTGACTATCGTTGCGTGCTTACGGACACGCTTGGGTATGTTTACCATACAAGGTTTACTAGGGAAACCTGGGAAGGACGCTTGCCCTCCCGTCGCGGACACCATTCTTGGAAAGAAGTCCTAGTACGTAGCGTTCCTTATTTTACTTGATCAGTTTGTAATGCATTCGCTTTGTTCAATCGACTTCTGCTACTGCTCACTAAGGGGTGTTCGTTTGCGATGTGTACGATAAGCAACTGTCTATCCTAACCAGCAGTTAATCAACACTTTTCACCCAAGTCATAGGAACATAGAGTACTTTTCCTAATCGGTACACAATTTTGGTGCACCTCTAACCTGGCCGGCACTTTATCGTTACGTTTTGTGCATAACCTAGGGACGTGGTGTAAGTTTCATGATTTTTATGTTTGATTCGGTTTATTATGATTGAAAACTACGCTACGTCCCAGAAATTTGAACTCGACTACTTCCTCCATGTGGCGCCAAAAGCTACTGGGCAACGCCTAGCTAATGCCCCATTTGTACTTCAATTTGCATAATCAATTTTGAAAAATACGCTAAGTCCCAGAAATCTGAACTCGAATACTTTTGCCACGTGGCGCAAAAAAGCTACTGAGAAACGCCTAGCCTTTTACCCATTTATAATTTAGTTTTCGTTATTAGTTTTGAACAATACGCAAAGTTCCAAGAATCTGAACTCGAATACTTTTTACATGTGCCGCCAAAAGCTACTGAGCAACGCCTAGGTTGATACATTTTTGGTACATGGAGTGTATGCATGCAGGATTACTGCCGTGCTGGACCGAAAAATCGAACTTGCTACTAGAACGTAAAGTAATTCCCCTAGATAGGTGCTTTTGCATACCTCTGATCGACCACCATGCAACACGCGTAGCGACACGCGTAGCTAGGCTTGCCCAACCAAATTTCCTACTATAGCACCAAATTGCACACTTTCAGGGGTATAATTTGGTACCGTGTACCGTGCATGGTACAAGTATCAGCAGCTCGTGCAATTTATTTTGCATCGTGTTGCGGTTGCTGGTGCGTCGGGATAGGAGTA
>NW_026902666.1:42500-45410 GCF_943734735.2 Anopheles gambiae | reverse complement strand
GTGCGCCGCCGTCAAAATACACAGCAGCAGCAGCAGTCTAACCAACCGCAGCAACAACAACAGCAGACTGGGCGGTATCAGCCGCCGCAAATGAGGCAGCAGCTACAGCAGCAACAGCAGCAACGACAGCCACAGCGATATGTGGTCGCAGGCTCGTCGCAACAGCAGCAGCAGCAGCATCAACAGCAGCAGCAGAAGCGTAAGCGTCCTAAGCCCGAACTGATAGAGATCTCTCCTGGTCAGAACGAGACTTTCGAGAGCGTCTCCTTGAAAATCCGTAAAGCCGTTGACGATAATGGCACACATAAGGAGTTAAAGGATTTCATCATCATGGGCCGGCGCACAGATAAGGCGTTGCTACGACTGACGCTTGCTAGATCCGCAAACGCGACCTTAATTCTCCAGCAGATCCGAACGATCATCGGCGAGGCTGGAACTTGTCGACACGTGACGGAAATGGCGGCCTTGGTAGTAAACGACATCGACCCCCTAGCCAAGGAGGAAGAGCTTACAGCTCTCCTTGAAAACAAGATCGAGGGTGGGGCAGGCATCGTCTCAACGAGCATTAGGACAATGCCGGATGGCACCCAGCGGGCACGCGTCCGTCTGCCAGCCAAGGCCGCCAAAGCGCTGGATGGTACGAAGCTTCGCTTGGGCTTCTGCATTTCCAGAGTGAAGATGGCTCCTCCAACACCCAAAGAGCATCTTCGCTGCTACCGATGCCTTGAGCACGGCCACAACGCCCGCGATTGTCGGTCACCTGTAGACCGACAAAATGTTTGCATCCGTTGCGGACAGGAAGGTCACAAGGCTGGTACATGCATGGAAGAAATACGCTGCGGCAAATGCGATGGCCCCCATGTTATCGGGGACCGGACATGCGATCGGTCGGCCACCCAATGACGCAGCTAAAAGTCCTCCAAGTGAACCTGGGTGGAGGCAGGATCGCCCAAGATCTGGTCCTGCAAACCGCCCGACAAATGGAAGTGGACGTGCTGGTTCTTTCCCACACGTATCGACCACCCGAGAACAACCCAAGATGGGCAGTTGATGCCTCCAAAAAGGTGGCAGTCGTGGCCACAGGACGATACCCTCTACAAGGACAATGGAGCAGTGATGTTCCAGGCCTTATAGCTGCCAAGGTGGGTGGCATCACCTTCCTAAGCTGCTACGCGCCACCCAGCCTGTCGCGGGAAGGATTTGCGGAATTCGTTGAAGCAATTGAATTGGAAGCCCAATCCCACCCTCAGGTAGTAGTTGCCGGAGACTTTAACGCTTGGCATGAGGAGTGGGGAAGCCAACGCAGCAATGAGCGTGGGGAAGTACTGCTCGAGGCGTCCCAGCAATTGGGCCTGCTGCTGATGAATCGAGGGAATGTGGCAACCTTTGTTGGAAACGGTGTGGCGACTGCCAGCGTTGTCGACGTGACCTTCGCCAGCTCGTCCATAGCTCAGCCGAGCACTTGGTTGGTAAGAAACACGGACACGCGATCTGACCATAGGTATATCACCTATTCGGTAGGCCCAGCGTCAGCAGACCAGCAGCGTAACCAAGGACAGTCACGTCAACGGGGCCAGCGAGAGCGTTTTCAACATGCAGGCACGCGATTTAAGACGAAACAGTTCTCGAAAGAGAATTTCCTGGCCACGCTACATGGCGAGGGATTCCGAGAGAAGGCAGTCAATCACCAGGGAATGATCTCGGCAATGATATCGGCCTGCGAGAAAACCATGCAAAGGATGACGTCGTCTTTCCCCGACCCTCATCGGGACGTTTACTGGTGGACGCCACTGATTGCTCTGCTTAGGCAAAACTGCGAGCAGACGAGAGATCGCATGCAGCAGACAAGTGATCTCCAGAACCGAAGTCTGGCTGCAGCCCAATACAGAACAGCTAAAGCTGAGCTGGATAGAGCTATACGTGCCAGCAAAAAGGCTGCCTTCCAGGAATTGATCGATGCTGCGGAGGAAAACGTTTTCGGAGCCGGGTACTTAGTAGTCCTCTCCCGTCTTCGCGGTGGAAGGGCCCCACCCGAGACGGAGAGAGCGAGGCTTGAAAGCATCGTTACAGAGCTTTTCCCGCAACATCCGCCCTTCAACTGGCCCAGCATCAGTTCCGAGGAAGAACAGGAACAGCCTGCAGACCAGCAGACTCCATGGACCCAAGTCACGATCCCGGAACTCCGTCTGATAGCTAGCACCATGCCGAACAAAAAAGCGCCGGGCCTTGACGGAATTCCGAACGCCGCTGTCAAGGCTGCAATCCTTGCGTACACGGACGTTTTCCAGGCGTTGTACCAAAGCTGTCTGGAAACGGCTACATTTCCAGCACCATGGAAACGACAGCGGTTGGTACTGCTCCCCAAGCCGGGGAAACCACCGGGTAGCAACGGGTCATACCGACCTTTGTGCATGCTGGATGCCTTAGGGAAAGTGCTGGAGAAGCTCATTCTAAACAGACTTCACAACCACCTGGAAGATCCTGCTGCGGTGAGGCTGTCAGACAGGCAGCATGGCTTCCGGAGGGGGCGATCTACAATTGGCGCCATTCGAACAGTGATCGAGGCTGGTCAGAGCGCGATGAGATTCCGCCGCACGAACGGGCGGGATAACAGGTTCCTGCTGGTCGTGTCAATGGATGTCAAGAATGCCTTCAATACGGCAAGCTGGCAGGCCATCGCCACTGCACTGCAGATGAAAGGAGTACCTGCTGGTCTGCAAAGAATCGTGAGGAGCTACTTCGAGAACCGAGAGTTGGTCTTCGAGACATCCGACGGCCCAGTAACTCGGTCCATCACGGCTGGTGTTCCACAGGGTTCGATTCTTGGCCCCACCCTGTGGAACACCATGTACGATGGAGTTCTGGACGTCGCCCTTCCGCAGGACTGCGAGATGGTGGCGTATGCTGACG
>NW_026902666.1:25000-32500 GCF_943734735.2 Anopheles gambiae | reverse complement strand
CCCAGGAGGGCAAAAAATGGGAACCCGAGAGGAAAGCGCTGTTGGCGCGCCTAAGCTAGTGGCCCGTAGAGTAAAAAGGGTACCCCCAACAAAGTTGTCGTTTGACGTTCTGGTTGCACTTTTTATCATCTAAAATCAGTTTTCTACACGTTTTGAGGGGTTTTAGCAAAAAAAAAATTTTCGATTACTCGAGCTCTCTGGCCCGTTCGGTGCACATTTTTGAAAAAAGCTAGGGAGCTGCCCCTAGGTTCGGGGTGTCACAAAATGTTGAAAAGTGGTCGAAAAACCACTATCCAGAATCGGATGTAGAATCATTAGACGAACTTAAAATTGTTCTACGACACCCAGCTGCGACGTTTAGTATTCGAGTTATGGCCCGTACCAGGTCTGACCGAGCAATTTTTGTTCCGCGCACTTTGTGCACCGTACACTTTGATGTTTGTATGAAAAAGTACCCTACCTAGGGACGCGTAGAGCAAATTTGTACCCCCGGGCATGTTGTCGATTGACATTCTGGTTGCACTTTTCATCATCTAGGGTGCGTTCCTGACACGTTTTGAGGGGTTTTAGCAAAAAAAAAAATTTTCGACTACTCGAGCTCTCTGGCCCGTTCGGTGCACATTTTTGAAAAAAGCTAGGGAGCTGCCCCT
Source organism: Anopheles gambiae (assembly GCF_943734735.2). Classification (NCBI taxonomy): domain Eukaryota; kingdom Metazoa; phylum Arthropoda; class Insecta; order Diptera; family Culicidae; genus Anopheles; species Anopheles gambiae. The sequence goes on along the minus strand of NW_026902666.1, from coordinate 31,850 downwards.
AGGTTCGGGGTGTCACAAAATGTTGAAAAGTGGTCGAAAAACCACTATCCAGAATCGGATGTAGAATCATTAGACGAACTTAAAATTGTTCTACGACACCCATCTGCGACGTTTAGTATTCGAGTTATGGCCCGTCCTAGGTCTGACCGAGCAATTTTTGTTCCGCGCACTTTGTGCACCGTACACTTTGATGTTTGTATGAAAAAGTACCCTACCTAGGGACGCGTAGAGCAAATTTGTACCCCCGGGCATGTTGTCGATTGACATTCTGGTTGCACTTTTCATCATCTAGGGTGCGTTCCTGACACGTTTTGAGGGGTTTTAGCAAAAAAAAAAATTTTCGACTACTCGAGCTCTCTGGCCCGTTCGGTGCACATTTTTGAAAAAAGCTAGGGAGCTGCCCCTAGGTTCGGGGTGTCACAAAATGTTGAAAAGTGGTCGAAAAACCACTATCCAGAATCGGATGTAGAATCATTAGACGAACTTAAAATTGTTCTACGACACCCATCTGCGACGTTTAGTATTCGAGTTATGGCCCGTCCTAGGTCTGACCGAGCAATTTTTGTTCCGCGCACTTTGTGCACCGTACACGTTGATGTTTGTATGAAAAAGTACCCTACCTAGGGACGCGTATAGCAAATTTGTACCCCCGGGCATGTTGTCGATTGACATTCTGGTTGCACTTTTCATCATCTAGGGTGCGTTCCTGACACGTTTTGAGGGGTTTTAGCAAAAAAAAAAATTTTCGACTACTCGAGCTCTCTGGCCCGTTCGGTGCACATTTTTGAAAAAAGCTAGGGAGCTGCCCCTAGGTTCGGGGTGTCACAAAATGTTGAAAAGTGGTCGAAAAACCACTATCCAGAATCGGATGTAGAATCATTAGACGAACTTAAAATTGTTCTACGACACCCATCTGCGACGTTTAGTATTCGAGTTATGGCCCGTCCTAGGTCTGACCGAGCAATTTTTGTTCCGCGCACTTTGTGCACCGTACACGTTGATGTTTGTATGAAAAAGTACCCTACCTAGGGACGCGTATAGCAAATTTGTACCCCCGGGCATGTTGTCGATTGACATTCTGGTTGCACTTTTCATCATCTAGGGTGCGTTCCTGACACGTTTTGAGGGGTTTTAGCAAAAAAAAAAATTTTCGACTACTCGAGCTCTCTGGCCCGTTCGGTGCACATTTTTGAAAAAAGCTAGGGAGCTGCCCCTAGGTTCGGGGTGTCACAAAATGTTGAAAAGTGGTCGAAAAACCACTATCCAGAATCGGATGTAGAATCATTAGACGAACTTAAAATTGTTCTACGACACCCATCTGCGACGTTTAGTATTCGAGTTATGGCCCGTCCTAGGTCTGACCGAGCAATTTTTGTTCCGCGCACTTTGTGCACCGTACACTTTGATGTTTGTATGAAAAAGTACCCTACCTAGGGACGCGTAAAGCAAATTTGTACCCCCGGGCATGTTGTCGATTGACATTCTGGTTGCACTTTTCATCATCTAGGGTGCGTTCCTGACACGTTTTGAGGGGTTTTAGCAAAAAAAAAAATTTTCGACTACTCGAGCTCTCTGGCCCGTTCGGTGCACATTTTTGAAAAAAGCTAGGGAGCTGCCCCTAGGTTCGGGGTGTCACAAAATGTTGAAAAGTGGTCGAAAAACCACTATCCAGAATCGGATGTAGAATCATTAGACGAACTTAAAATTGTTCTACGACACCCATCTGCGACGTTTAGTATTCGAGTTATGGCCCGTCCTAGGTCTGACCGAGCAATTTTTGTTCCGCGCACTTTGTGCACCGTACACGTTGATGTTTGTATGAAAAAGTACCCTACCTAGGGACGCGTATAGCAAATTTGTACCCCCGGGCATGTTGTCGATTGACATTCTGGTTGCACTTTTCATCATCTAGGGTGCGTTCCTGACACGTTTTGAGGGGTTTTAGCAAAAAAAAAAAAATTCGACTACTCGAGCTCTCTGGCCCGTTCGGTGCACATTTTTGAAAAAAGCTAGGGAGCTGCCCCTAGGTTCGGGGTGTCACAAAATGTTGAAAAGTGGTCGAAAAACCACTATCCAGAATCGGATGTAGAATCATTAGACGAACTTAAAATTGTTCTACGACACCCATCTGCGACGTTTAGTATTCGAGTTATGGCCCGTCCTAGGTCTGACCGAGCAATTTTTGTTCCGCGCACTTTGTGCACCGTACACTTTGATGTTTGTATGAAAAAGTACCCTACCTCGGGACGCGTAGAGCAAATTTGTACCCCCGGGCATGTTGTCGATTGACATTCTGGTTGCACTTTTCATCATCTAGGGTGCGTTCCTGACACGTTTTGAGGGGTTTTAGCAAAAAAAAAAATTTTCGACTACTCGAGCTCTCTGGCCCGTTCGGTGCACATTTTTGAAAAAAGCTAGGGAGCTGCCCCTAGGTTCGGGGTGTCACAAAATGTTGAAAAGTGGTCGAAAAACCACTATCCAGAATCGGATGTAGAATCATTAGACGAACTTAAAATTGTTCTACGACACCCATCTGCGACGTTTAGTATTCGAGTTATGGCCCGTCCTAGGTCTGACCGAGCAATTTTTGTTCCGCGCACTTTGTGCACCGTACACGTTGATGTTTGTATGAAAAAGTACCCTACCTAGGGACGCGTATAGCAAATTTGTACCCCCGGGCATGTTGTCGATTGACATTCTGGTTGCACTTTTCATCATCTAGGGTGCGTTCCTGACACGTTTTGAGGGGTTTTAGCAAAAAAAAAAATTTTCGACTACTCGAGCTCTCTGGCCCGTTCGGTGCACATTTTTGAAAAAAGCTAGGGAGCTGCCCCTAGGTTCGGGGTGTCACAAAATGTTGAAAAGTGGTCGAAAAACCACTATCCAGAATCGGATGTAGAATCATTAGACGAATTTAAAATTGTTCTACGACACCCATCTGCGACGTTTAGTATTCGAGTTATGGCCCGTCCTAGGTCTGACCGAGCAATTTTTGTTCCGCGCACTTTGTGCACCGTACACGTTGATGTTTGTATGAAAAAGTACCCTACCTAGGGACGCGTAGAGCAAATTTGTACCCCCGGGCATGTTGTCGATTGACATTCTGGTTGCACTTTTCATCATCTAGGGTGCGTTCCTGACACGTTTTGAGGGGTTTTAGCAAAAAAAAAATTTTCGACTACTCGAGCTCTCTGGCCCGTTCGGTGCACATTTTTGAAAAAAGCTAGGGAGCTGCCCCTAGGTTCGGGGTGTCACAAAATGTTGAAAAGTGGTCGAAAAACCACTATCCAGAATCGGATGTAGAATCATTAGACGAACTTAAAATTGTTCTACGACACCCATCTGCGACGTTTAGTATTCGAGTTATGGCCCGTCCTAGGTCTGACCGAGCAATTTTTGTTCCGCGCACTTTGTGCACCGTACACTTTGATGTTTGTATGAAAAAGTACCCTACCTAGGGACGCGTAGAGCAAATTTGTACCCCCGGGCATGTTGTCGATTGACATTCTGGTTGCACTTTTCATCATCTAGGGTGCGTTCCTGACACGTTTTGAGGGGTTTTAGCAAAAAAAAAAATTTTCGACTACTCGAGCTCTCTGGCCCGTTCGGTGCACATTTTTGAAAAAAGCTAGGGAGCTGCCCCTAGGTTCGGGGTGTCACAAAATGTTGAAAAGTGGTCGAAAAACCACTATCCAGAATCGGATGTAGAATCATTAGACGAACTTAAAATTGTTCTACGACACCCATCTGCGACGTTTAGTATTCGAGTTATGGCCCGTCCTAGGTCTGACCGAGCAATTTTTGTTCCGCGCACTTTGTGCACCGTACACGTTGATGTTTGTATGAAAAAGTACCCTACCTAGGGACGCGTATAGCAAATTTGTACCCCCGGGCATGTTGTCGATTGACATTCTGGTTGCACTTTTCATCATCTAGGGTGCGTTCCTGACACGTTTTGAGGGGTTTTAGCAAAAAAAAAAATTTTCGACTACTCGAGCTCTCTGGCCCGTTCGGTGCACATTTTTGAAAAAAGCTAGGGAGCTGCCCCTAGGTTCGGGGTGTCACAAAATGTTGAAAAGTGGTCGAAAAACCACTATCCAGAATCGGATGTAGAATCATTAGACGAACTTAAAATTGTTCTACGACACCCATCTGCGACGTTTAGTATTCGAGTTATGGCCCGTCCTAGGTCTGACCGAGCAATTTTTGTTCCGCGCACTTTGTGCACCGTACACTTTGATGTTTGTATGAAAAAGTACCCTACCTAGGGACGCGTAGAGCAAATTTGTACCCCCGGGCATGTTGTCGATTGACATTCTGGTTGCACTTTTCATCATCTAGGGTGCGTTCCTGACACGTTTTGAGGGGTTTTAGCAAAAAAAAAAATTTTCGACTACTCGAGCTCTCTGGCCCGTTCGGTGCACATTTTTGAAAAAAGCTAGGGAGCTGCCCCTAGGTTCGGGGTGTCACAAAATGTTGAAAAGTGGTCGAAAAACCACTATCCAGAATCGGATGTAGAATCATTAGACGAACTTAAAATTGTTCTACGACACCCATCTGCGACGTTTAGTATTCGAGTTATGGCCCGTCCTAGGTCTGACCGAGCAATTTTTGTTCCGCGCACTTTGTGCACCGTACACGTTGATGTTTGTATGAAAAAGTACCCTACCTAGGGACGCGTATAGCAAATTTGTACCCCCGGGCATGTTGTCGATTGACATTCTGGTTGCACTTTTCATCATCTAGGGTGCGTTCCTGACACGTTTTGAGGGGTTTTAGCAAAAAAAAAAATTTTCGACTACTCGAGCTCTCTGGCCCGTTCGGTGCACATTTTTGAAAAAAGCTAGGGAGCTGCCCCTAGGTTCGGGGTGTCACAAAATGTTGAAAAGTGGTCGAAAAACCACTATCCAGAATCGGATGTAGAATCATTAGACGAACTTAAAATTGTTCTACGACACCCATCTGCGACGTTTAGTATTCGAGTTATGGCCCGTCCTAGGTCTGACCGAGCAATTTTTGTTCCGCGCACTTTGTGCACCGTACACTTTGATGTTTGTATGAAAAAGTACCCTACCTCGGGACGCGTAGAGCAAATTTGTACCCCCGGGCATGTTGTCGATTGACATTCTGGTTGCACTTTTCATCATCTAGGGTGCGTTCCTGACACGTTTTGAGGGGTTTTAGCAAAAAAAAAATTTTCGACTACTCGAGCTCTCTGGCCCGTTCGGTGCACATTTTTGAAAAAAGCTAGGGAGCTGCCCCTAGGTTCGGGGTGTCACAAAATGTTGAAAAGTGGTCGAAAAACCACTATCCAGAATCGGATGTAGAATCATTAGACGAATTTAAAATTGTTCTACGACACCCATCTGCGACGTTTAGTATTCGAGATATAGCACTTTGTAGGTCTGACCGAGCAATTTTTGTTCCGCGCACTTTGTGTTCATGGATGTCGATAAAGGTACAAGTTGCCGGTCGGGATAGCCGTGCACCAAAACTGTGTACCGATCAGGGAAAGTACAAGACGAAGGGTGCATCTCGAGCGTACGCGTTCATAGATGTCCATGTTGGTACACTTGCACCAAAATTGTGTACCAATCAGGGAAAGTACAACATGGAGGGCGCAGCCCGGGCGTACCCGATCATGGATGTCCATGTTGATACAATCTACGTGTACGTACCTAGTTTTTGTATCAAAAGTTGCAATAAAGTGCTTGTATGCTTAAAATGCTTATCTCAACCGGTCACCTTTTGGCCTGTCCTTTTATAACAGAAACCTAGAAAGATACTCGATATTTTTGTGTTTTTCCATTCGCCCGGGACGACGAAATGAGCTATGTGCACATCGTGCAGAAAACTGTCTTCGCCACGCATGTTTTTGTCTATCCACTCATATAATCACCCACATTTGTGTTCAACACGGACGGCGCAGCCCGAGCGAACGCGTTAATGTTTATGTTTGTACACACTGCTTGTACGATTCTAGGATTTGGTAATTGCGTCACAGTGCCCGACCGTCGCGGACACCATTCTTGGACAGAAGTCCTAGTACGTAGAGTACTTTCCCTAGGTATGTGCTCGTTCGTGACTATCGTTGCGTGCTTACGGACACGCTTGGGTATGTTTACCATACAAGGTTTACTAGGGAAACCTGGGAAGGACGCTTGCCCTCCCGTCGCGGACACCATTCTTGGAAAGAAGTCCTAGTACGTAGCGTTCCTTATTTTACTTGATCAGTTTGTAATGCATTCGCTTTGTTCAATCGACTTCTGCTACTGCTCACTAAGGGGTGTTCGTTTGCGATGTGTACGATAAGCAACTGTCTATCCTAACCAGCAGTTAATCAACACTTTTCACCCAAGTCATAGGAACATAGAGTACTTTTCCTAATCGGTACACAATTTTGGTGCACCTCTAACCTGGCCGGCACTTTATCGTTACGTTTTGTGCATAACCTAGGGACGTGGTGTAAGTTTCATGATTTTTATGTTTGATTCGGTTTATTATGATTGAAAACTACGCTACGTCCCAGAAATTTGAACTCGACTACTTCCTCCATGTGGCGCCAAAAGCTACTGGGCAACGCCTAGCTAATGCCCCATTTGTACTTCAATTTGCATAATCAATTTTGAAAAATACGCTAAGTCCCAGAAATCTGAACTCGAATACTTTTGCCACGTGGCGCAAAAAAGCTACTGAGAAACGCCTAGCCTTTTACCCATTTATAATTTAGTTTTCGTTATTAGTTTTGAACAATACGCAAAGTTCCAAGAATCTGAACTCGAATACTTTTTACATGTGCCGCCAAAAGCTACTGAGCAACGCCTAGGTTGATACATTTTTGGTACATGGA
>NW_026902666.1:17500-20000 GCF_943734735.2 Anopheles gambiae | reverse complement strand
CTCGTGGCTGATCGATACGATATTCAGGCCACACCGTGTTTGGGTGAGTAGGAAAAAGCTCGCTCACCACTTCCCTAAACTCGTCCAATGTCATGGTTCGGGGTCCAATCGAACCCACGGCCACTTTCTTGAACGTATGATATACAATACCAAATGATGCGTTGTTCGCTGTTCCCAGGAACTCTTTCCACTTCCTCTGTCGGGTATGCTTGATCAATCGTTTGAGGGCATTCCTTGCCACCTTGAACTCGTCCCTAAAAGAAGAATAGAGATCAGTATTGAATGCTCTTTGCGCTAATCGATCGCGGTGTTTGCACTCTTTGCGAAGTGCCTCAATCTCTAACGTCCACCAAAATGCACTCTTGTTAGGAGTGTACCTCTTACGCTTGGTCATCGTCGCATTACACGCCGTGACAAGTATACGCATTAAGTCTTCGCTTGTTGTGACCTCGGTCTCAAAAGCGGCTTGCATCATAACTTCAAATATATCTTTGCTAAAATACTTGATGCTCCATCCCGTTATGGGTCGGGACAAGTTACGCACGCTTTGCGTCTCAAGATCTATTCGTATTGCACGATGATCAGAGTTCATATAGCTAGATAACACCTCCCACTTAAATGATCTTGCTACGGTTCTGCTCGCAAAAGTAAGATCAACTACTGACGTGCGCCCTGGTCCAACATAAGTTGGGGTGCTACCGTCGTTCAATAATAATGCGTCAATCTGCGCAAAGGTTGATAAGACCAACTCACCTCTTCGTTTCTGGGTTTCTCCACGCTCGCCAAGTTGGTTGTTCCAACTTGCTGACCAAGCGTTGAAGTCCCCCCCGATAACGAATTTGTGGATACCGGTTACGGCCATTACCGTGTTATCCAACATGTTCTGGAACTCTTCCATACTAAATCTAGGTGGCGCGTAAACGCTAACCACTCGCATATCACCTATGTCAACTATCATTAAACCCTTCAGAGCCTTACTGACTACCTTAACTGGTAAGTCCGCGTTAACCACTACCGCTGCTGTGTTATCGTCATTGCGTAACACTTTGACGTTGGTTGTTGCCAGATACGGATCTGCAATCAACACTATATCCGCAGATTCTTCCCTAATCGTTTGCCACATTAATTGAAATGCAGCATAACAATGATTCTGGTTATGTTGTAGCAACCTAACCATTATGATCTAATCGTTCGCCTTCTAGGACACATATAACTGCCCGTTGCGTGAAGGTTCTGTGACCTCGTACCGCAATCCAAACACTTGACAGAGTTGGTACAAGCTTGCTTCTTGTGTCCACTCAAACCGCATTTCCAGCACAGATTACTTCTGTCTGGTTCCCTACAATGGTAGCTCGTATGGCCTACCTTCCAACACTTATAGCATTTCTGCTCTTCCATAACCTCGCGGATATGGCATATCGACCAACCAACTTTCAGCTTTCCCAAATTCAGGAAGCTTTGAAAGTCTGGCAGCGATACGTTGATCCGTGCCCACTGCGTACCGGCCGCGCGGCCTTTCTTCATTTTGATACGATCTATTTCTATCTCGATGTTGAGCTGTGCTTTGACAGACTCCGCAACCTCCTCTGGGGTGGTAATTTCATCGAGATGCATGATCTCAATCATTTTAGAAGGAGCTAGCGTTCTCACTGACGCCTTGCCCTTCACCGCTTCCTTAACCTTTGGGGCAATTGCACTAGCAGAACTACCCTGCTTCAATTCTAGCAACATGCCTCCATTTTGGGCCCGTCGGACCTTAGAGATTGTCTCTCCAACCGATTTAAGAGCATCGGACTGCTTCATTTCCTTGAGCAATTTCGCCAGCTCCTCGGAAGTGCAGTCCGATATCAGCAGAGCCTCAGGCCGCTTCCTGGGCTTATTCTGCTTCTTCTTGCTCTTCTTCTTCTTCCTCTTATTAATGCTACCCTCATTAATATTCGGTCCGTTTCTCGGACTTGGAATATTTTCCAACGCTTCCCTAACAGGGGTCAACCTCGATGGTTGTTGTTGTTGTTGTTGCAACCTTTGCAACCCACTTGGACCAGGCTGTTGGTCATCAGCCACTGGTCTTCTGCCTTTTCGCGTTTGCGGCCCGAATCCATCGTTACCGTCAAACGACGTTTGCGTTTGACGGTCGAGGACCTGCTGCATGCGATTAACGGCTCTGTACCTTCGAAATTCGGACATTACCTCATCGAGGAAGTCCATCATTACCGTTACTAGCGTAAAATGGGAAGACTCATCATCGAGTTTACTTATCCCAAAACGCATAGCCTCCATCCGATCTTGAAGATCCATGAACGCTTGGTCCGGATCTTTCTTGTCCACCCCCTTGGTCTTTTTGACCTTCTTAGTTTTAACGTTACTCATTCTATTGGGCTCAAACTCAGGCCCGCTATCCGCGTCTGTTTATGCAGTCTCCTATTTGGTTCCGTGGGTGGCTATGAATCAGGGAGCTCCACGCGAGGGTTGGCCCGCGCCCTTATGAGACGACGGGCTC
>NW_026902666.1:0-10000 GCF_943734735.2 Anopheles gambiae | reverse complement strand
CTTAGCTGTTACAACTTTTATGCTTGAAACCATCGCAACGAAGTCTTTGGGTCCGTAGACCCGTGATGTACTGCTCCAGGAAACGTTTTGAAAGGGTGGAAACTCAAAATCATAGGTTAAGATCATCGGCAGAACCCACCAGACACCACTTTTGCTTCATAAGTTCGGCCTATAGTCATATGACGATTTTCATCGGGGAGGGGACGTATGACCCAAACGGGGGCTTATATGACCCACGGACACTGCAAACCATGCTCCTACGACTAAATAGAGGTTAAAACTACGATTTGGTGAAATCTTCATTTTTGACCTCGAAGCAAGGTACCTTCCCTATAGTAGGCAATGAGTAAATGATCATAATCCCAGGAGGGCAAAAAATGGAAACCCGAGAGGAAAGCGCTGTTGGCGCGCCTAAGCTAGTGGCCCGTAGAGTAAAAAGGGTACCCCCAACAAAGTTGTCGTTTGACGTTCTGGTTGCACTTTTTATCATCTGTTTTGAAATTTAAACATTAAAACTTGGACTGCTGTGAAAATTCTTTTATTTTGACCGATCGCGTCGAGTGCTAAGATGGACTGCCCTTTTATTTCATACGCTCATGATAGCAAACTTCTGTGGTTTGTCGCTTAACCTATGAAATTCTAAGAAAGGCCGATCGGCCACCAAAAGCGCGCACGTGCCTTAGCGCAGACAATTGTCCTTTGTTTTTACAAAGCAAATACAGAGTTCTCGGTATTATTTTCGCTTCGCTCACACCATCTGGCGCCCCTAGTTCCTAGCATCGTATTCTTTTGCTTCGACATACTCCCCCCCGGTTGAATTATTGAATTCAACAGAATTGTTTTCGGTTACAGGCAAAATACAGATTTTTTGATATTCCGCGCTTGTACAAACCATCTTTCGTTTTGACGGTAACTACTCTTATGTTCCCATCACTTCCCGGAAAAATCTCAACTATTCTACCATAACACCATTTCAGGGGTGGTAAACCATCGTCTTTCACAAGCACCATTGTTCCGACGGAGATGTTGTTGCGTTGACGGGTCCACTTTGTCCGTGGTTGTAGACCGGACAAATACTCAGTACTCCAACGTTTCCACAGCCTTCGAAGATATTCTTGTACTTCCTGCCATTGATTCAGCTGGTTGATTGGAACCGCTTCCAGGGATGGTTCGGCCAAGGCAGAAAGCGGACGATGGATCAGGAAATGTCCCGGCGTCAAAACGTCAAGATCAGCTGGATCGGTTGATAGTTGAGTCAACGGTCGAGAATTCATGCAACTCTCGATCTGCGTTAGAAGCGTGGTGAGCTGCTCGTAGGTCAGCAACGCGTTTCCCATCGTAGGCCTAAGATGATTTTTGAAGGATTTGACAGCCGCCTCCCATAGGCCGCCAAAATTCGGAGAACGAGGGGGATGAACTTAAATTCGATGCCTTCATCGCTGCACTTCCGAGTTATGTCGCCTTGCCATGCCTGATCCTTGAATTGCTGAGCTAGGACAGCCAATTCTTTCGATGCGCCTACAAAATTCTTAGCGTTGTCACATTCAATTAATGAAGGCTTACCTCTGCGCGCGATGAATCTGCGTAGGGCCGCAATAAAGGCGTCTGTGGTCAAGTCTGTAACAAGATCGATGTGCACCGCTTTCACGACCATGCATACAAAAATGACCACGTATCCTTTTAGCGGCTGCGATTTTCTATGGGGATAGCGGTATGCTATCGGGCCGCATAGATCCACTCCAGTGCGGACGAATGGTAAGGCTGGAGACACGCGTTCCATTGGTAAGTCGCCCATAATTTGTTGAAGCGATGTTGGTCGACAGCGGAAACATTGCAAACATGAGTGCACTGTCTTTCGGGCTAAATTTCTGACTCGCAAAGGCCAAAACCTTTCGCGCAGGCTCGTGGTCAGAAATTGAGGGCTGGCATGCAACATTTTCAGATGAACGAACATTGCAATCATGTCGGTGGAGGGGGATGATTGGATGGAAGTATCATAGGATGTCGTCGATCGTTAGATACTTCTGCATGACGTAGCCTGCCACCTACTCGCAGTATGCCGGCTTCGATGTATGGATTTAACGACTTCAATTTGGAATGGTTTGCAACGAAACCATTTTTTTCAAGATTTTTAAAATCTTCCGCAAATGATTCATGTTGTGCAAGACGGACGAGACACTTGATTGAATCGTTTAGTTCTTCAGTGGTCAGATGCGTATATCGTCGTTGATCACGATTTTTGAGTTTTGCGTTGTGAGCAAATCTGAGTATCCATGCTACAAGTCTTTTCAAATCGCCGAATGACGAACGCAGTTTAAAAATGAAACTCGGTGCAATAGAATGAGCTGCTAACGTAACTCTTTCTTCGAGATCTTCCTTAGGTAGTTCAACCTTACTTGCAACCTTTGTAGGGAAAATCAGAGGTTCTTCATTTAGCCAATTCGGGCCGTTCCACCATAATGTGGCATGCTGTAGCTGTGCTGGATCCATTCCGCGAGAAATTATATCTGCTGGATTTTCTATACCGGGTACGTGATTCCATTTTCCATTTGCAGTGAGATGTTGTATTTCCGATACACGATTCGCAACGAAAGTTTTCCAGCGCGATGGGTTTGCTGCCAACCAGTGTAGGACAATACTTGAATCCGACCAAAAATATGGTTCTATTTCAATTTTCAAGGCAACCGGAAACCTTTTCATACAGATGTGCCAAGAGTAATGCGGCTGATAGCTCTAAAACGAGGTAAACAAACTCGTTTTTGTTTACGCGAAGTTGCCAGAGGAGCTACTTTAGATTTAGCCGTTAGTAAATTCACTGTAACTGTATCATCGCTGGATACAGATCTGATGTAAATACAAGCGCCGTACGCCTTTTCAGACGCATCGCAAAATCCGTGTAGCTGTATTTGTTTTACAGGGCGTGTGAGAAAGAACCCAACGTTGGATACTTATGTTATTAAGTTCTGCAAGATTTTTACGAAAATCTCTCCACTGTTTCTGTAGTGGTGGGTTGAGAGGTTCATCCCAAGGACGTTTCATTGCGCCAAAGCTCTTGAAGATACATTTTAGCTGCCACTATCACAGGACCGACCAATCCTAAAGGATCGAAAAGTTTTGCCGAGTCTGATACAGCAATGCGTTTCGTAACTGGATTGTCATGATTGCTGTACTCAGGTGTTTCGAAGAGAAAATTGTCGGTTGTTGGTTGCCATTTCAGACCCAATGTTTTGATGCATGATGTTGGCGAATCAAGATCACAAACAGTTCGATCATCCCGAAGATCAACGGGAATTTTTTCTAGTAGTTCGGAGCAGTTAGATGTCCATTTACGAAGACAAAGACCAGCAGATTGAAGTAAATTCAATAATTGGTCACTGAGTTTCTGCCCTTCTCTACACTATTGACTCCTGTTAGCATGTCGTCCATGTAAAAGTCGTTAGCTAAAACCTTTGTTGCCTCTGGGTAAGTATTTGCTTCTAGTTTTGCTAGATGTTGTAGAGTTTTAGTTGCGAGGTATGGTGCGCAAGAAGTACCATAAGTGACTGTGCTCAATTCAAATGTACAAATTGGATCGGTTGGTTTATTTCGCCATAGAATTCGTTGCAAGGGACGGTCTTCGTCAGCTACCAAAATTTGTCTGTACATTTTCTCAATGTCAGCCACGAGTACAAATTTTGGCATTCGAAATCTTAGTAAGATAGACATAAGATCGTCTTGAAGGATTGGGCCTACCATCAAACAATCGTTTAATGAGACTCCACTGCTGGAAGAGCACGACGCATCAAACACCACCCGAAGCTTGGTGGTAGTTTTATCGGGACGAAGCACACAATGGTTGCGGCATGTAATAGCTTGGGCTAACTTGTCCTGTGGTGTTTTCTGTTATTTGTACCATGTGGTTAAGGTTTATATATTCTGAAACAAACTGTGAATATTCTGCTTTAAGTTGTGGTCTGGTTTCTAAACGTCTTTCTAATGCTAGGAATCTGCGCAAAGCAATAGATTTGGATTCGCCCAGCTGGGCAATTTTGTCGTCGCGTGTTGGTAGAGAAACCACAAACCGACCTGCGGTGTTACGTTTTGTTGTTCTATCAAAATATTGTTCACATTTGCTTTCTTCCACCGATAGTTTGCTGTTAGTCTGGCATGCTTCAAGTTCCCAAAATTGTCTAAGCTGTGCGTCGAGGTTGCTGCTCACATGAGCCACTACTGATGTTTGCTCACTTGGTTGGCAAACGGTGGCTCTTCCAGCTATGACCCATCCTAGCACAGTTTTTTGTACTGCCAATGCACCTGACTGCATTTTCAAAAGGCCCTCTTCCAAGATTAGATAATACAGGTCCATGCCGATTATCATGTCGATTGGTCCGGGTTCATGGAAATTAGGGTCTGCTAGTTCGATGTTTAGAGGTAAGGTTAGCCTTGTTAGATCGACTGCACTTACCGGTAGATTTCTTGTGACTTGGCTGAGCACATGAAATTTGGATGTCGTTCTAAAAGCACTGCAATTTGACTTGATGCTCACCATGACCGATGAGTAAGACATGATTTTCGACTCACCAATACCGCCGATCGAGTGTACTTCCTTGATGCGAGGGAGTCGAAGACGTTGTACTAGTCGTTCTGTCACAATATTCAATTGTGATGCTGAGTCGAGCAGAGCTCGCGCCCAATACTGGCGTTCCGTTGCAGTCACATACCTTGACCACGCCGTTTGAAGCAAGACCGTTGAAGATACCTGATTAGAAGCCGGTGGCACATTCACAAAACAATGATTTAACGAAGCTGGAGTTTCTGGATTAGACGAAGCAGGAGTGGAAGGACCGGGTTGGCATTCGGGTATCGTTTGCTGTTGCAATACTTCCTGAACTGGCATGGCATTCGATTGTTCGTGTAACATGGTGTGGTGCTTCTTGTGGCAAATACGGCATGTACCTGATGGACAGTCCTTAACCGTATGACCCAATGATAAACAATTGAAACACAGTTTCTTGTTCTTCACTAAATCCTTTCGATCATTCACTGCCATGTTTCGGAACATAACGCACTTGTAAGGAGAATGTTTTACGTCACGACAAAAAACACACTTTTCCGCTGCACCTAAGGACACTGTCGAATACGCTGCTGTGTTCTTCTGGACCGGTTTGCGTCGAAACTGTGATGAGGTTTTGTCCGACGGATCTAATTTCACTGATTCCACAGATTGTAACACTCTACAATGATCTCGGAGAAACTTCACTAACTCGTCGTAGGTAGGAACTTCAGTCGAACGCTTATATGTTTCCCACTGTCGCAAAGTAGCCGGATCCAAACACGATGACAAGCGAAACACTAACAACGTACTCCACCCTTCAGGGCCGTTCACCAAGCTTTTCTAACATTTTCAAATTTCGCTCAAATTCATCCACCAGACGCATGATAGATTCCGGACATTCCTTTTTAATCGGAGAGATGGCAAAAATAGAGTCCACATGAGATTTCACTATTAGATATTTGTTCTCATATCTGGTGCATAGTAAATCCCAAGCAACGCTGTAATTCGCTGTGGTAACTTCTATCACTTCAATCACGCGCTTTGCATCTTCCGTTAGACATGAAATCAAATACGTAAATTTGTCCACTTCACTTAGCTCCGGCGCCGCATCTATCAGCGTTTTGAAATTATCACGAAACGTCGTCCAATTTTGCAAAGAAACCGTCAATTTCGGTAATTTGATTTCCGGTAGCTTCACTCGCGATGTTTGCTTCGAAACGTTAGAAGGTAACACTTCTTTCACTGTAGCAGCTGCGATTCGCTGCTTTGCGTTTCGCATTAATTTATACAACTTCGTCTCGAAGCGTGCATAAATTTCTTCCTCTTCTTCGATTGTGTCCGACACTTCTAAAATGCTCACATGCACTTTCTCGTATTCCGACTGCACCGCCGCAAGTCGGTCCGCACATTCGTTAAGCTGGGAAATTTCCAGATCCGCATCGCTTAGAATGGTATCCAGTCGGTTCATCTTTCGATCGAGATGATCGCGCACTCTGGAAGCCTTTTCATGTTCCAACATGTCACTTTTTCCCGTTCCGAAACCTTTGAACGGGTCAGAGAGATCCATCTTAGACGTCGACGGCAATTGTTCACCTGGTGTGTCACTTTTTTCTTGGTCGCCCACTAGATCGGCAACTTTTACCGGCGTGCGTTCCACTGACATTGTTCTTATTGTTCATCAACACTTTCACTGTGCACAATCACGTTCGCGGATAGTGATTGTAGCTAGCATTAGGTTTCGAATCGAACTAAGCAAAACTGCTGTTGGAATTCGTTTCGAGTAACCAAATGTTCGAATCCGGTTCGAAGGACCAAAAAAATGTTTTGAATTTAAACATTAAAACTTGGACTGCTGTGAAAATTCTTTTATTTTGACCGATCGCGTCGAGTGCTAAAGATGGACTGCCCTTTTATTTCATACGCTCATGATAGCAAACTTCTGTGGTTTGTCGCTTAACCTATGAAATTCTAAGAAAGGCCGATCGGCCACCAAAAGCGCGCACGTGCCTTAGCGCAGACAATTGTCCTTTGTTTTTACAAAGCAAATACAGAGTTCTCGGTATTATTTTCGCTTCGCTCACACCATCTGGCGCCCCTAGTTCCTAGCATCGTATTCTTTTGCTTCGACATCATCTAAAATCAGTTTTCTACACGTTTTGAGGGGTTTTAGCAAAAAAAAAATTTTCGATTACTTGAGCTCTCTGGCCCGTTCGGTGCACATTTTTGAAAAAAGCTAGGGAGCTGCCCCTAGGTTCGGGGTGTCACAAAATGTTGAAAAGTGGTCGAAAAACCACTATCCAGAATCGGATGTAGAATCGTTAGACGAATTTAAAAATTGTTCTACGACACCCATCTGCGACGTTTAGTATTCGAGATATATAACACTTTGTAGGTCTGACCGAGCAATTTTTGTTCCGCGCACTTTGTGCACCGTTACACGTTGATGTTTGTATGAAAAAGTACCCTACCTAGGGACGCGTAGAGCAAATTTGTACCCCCGGGCATGTTGTCGATTGACATTCTGGTTGCACTTTTCATCATCTAGGGTGCGTTCCTGACACGTTTTGAGGGGTTTTAGCAAAAAAAAAAATTTTCGACTACTCGAGCTCTCTGGCCCGTTCGGTGCACATTTTTGAAAAAAGCTAGGGAGCTGCCCCTAGGTTCGGGGTGTCACAAATGTTGAAAAGTGGTCGAAAAACCACTATCCAGAATCGGATGTAGAATCATTAGACGAACTTAAAATTGTTCTACGACACCCATCTGCGACGTTTAGTATTCGAGTTATGGCCCGTCCTAGGTCTGACCGAGCAATTTTTGTTCCGCGCACTTTGTGCACCGTACACTTTGATGTTTGTATGAAAAAGTACCCTACCTAGGGACGCGTAGAGCAAATTTGTACCCCCGGGCATGTTGTCGATTGACATTCTGGTTGCACTTTTCATCATCTAGGGTGCGTTCCTGACACGTTTTGAGCAAAAAAAAAATTTTCGACTACTCGAGCTCTCTGGCCCGTTCGGTGCACATTTTTGAAAAAAGCTAGGGAGCTGCCCCTAGGTTCGGGGTGTCACAAAATGTTGAAAAGTGGTCGAAAAACCACTATCCAGAATCGGATGTAGAATCGTTAGACGAACTTAAAATTGTTCTACGACACCCATCTGCGACGTTTAGTATTCGAGTTATGGCCCGTCCTAGGTCTGACCGAGCAATTTTTGTTCCGCGCACTTTGTGCACCGTACACTTTGATGTTTGTATGAAAAAGTACCCTACCTAGGGACGCGTAGAGCAAATTTGTACCCCCGGGCATGTTGTCGATTGACATTCTGGTTGCACTTTTCATCATCTAGGGTGCGTTCCTGACACGTTTTGAGGGGTTTTAGCAAAAAAAAAAATTTTCGACTACTCGAGCTCTCTGGCCCGTTCGGTGCACATTTTTGAAAAAAGCTAGGGAGCTGCCCCTAGGTTCGGGGTGTCACAAAATGTTGAAAAGTGGTCGAAAAACCACTATCCAGAATCGGATGTAGAATCATTAGACGAACTTAAAATTGTTCTACGACACCCATCTGCGACGTTTAGTATTCGAGTTATGGCCCGTCCTAGGTCTGACCGAGCAATTTTTGTTCCGCGCACTTTGTGCACCGTACACGTTGATGTTTGTATGAAAAAGTACCCTACCTAGGGACGCGTAGAGCAAATTTGTACCCCCGGGCATGTTGTCGATTGACATTCTGGTTGCACTTTTCATCATCTAGGGTGCGTTCCTGACACGTTTTGAGGGGTTTTAGCAAAAAAAAAAATTTTCGACTACTCGAGCTCTCTGGCCCGTTCGGTGCACATTTTTGAAAAAAGCTAGGGAGCTGCCCCTAGGTTCGGGGTGTCACAAAATGTTGAAAAGTGGTCGAAAAACCACTATCCAGAATCGGATGTAGAATCATTAGACGAATTTAAAATTGTTCTACGACACCCATCTGCGACGTTTAGTATTCGAGATATAGCACTTTGTAGGTCTGACCGAGCAATTTTTGTTCCGCGCACTTTGTGTTCATGGATGTCGATAAAGGTACAAGTTGCCGGTCGGGATAGCCGTGCACCAAAACTGTGTACCGATCAGGGAAAGTACAAGACGAAGGGTGCATCTCGAGCGTACGCGTTCATAGATGTCCATGTTGGTACACTTGCACCAAAATTGTGTACCAATCAGGGAAAGTACAACATGGGGGGCGCAGCCCGGGCGTACCCGATCATGGATGTCCATGTTGATACAATCTACGTGTACGTACCTAGTTTTTGTATCAAAAGTTGCATTAAAGTGCTTGTATGCTTAAAATGCTTATCTCAACCGGTCACCTTTTGGCCTGTCCTTTTATAACAGAAACCTAGAAAGATACTCGATATTTTTGTGTTTTCCATTAGCCCGGGACGACGAAATGAGCTATGTGCACATCGTGCAGAAAACTGTCTTCGCCACGCATGTTTTTGTCTATCCACTCATATAATCACCCACATTTGTGTTCAACACGGACGGCGCAGCCCGAGCGAACGCGTTAATGTTTATGTTTGTACACACTGCTTGTACGATTCTAGGATTTGGTAATTGCGTCACAGTGCCCGACCGTCGCGGACACCATTCTTGGACAGAAGTCCTAGTACGTAGAGTACTTTCCCTAGGTATGTGCTCGTTCGTGACTATCGTTGCGTGCTTACGGACACGCTTGGGTATGTTTACCATACAAGGTTTACTAGGGAAACCTGGGAAGGACGCTTGCCCTCCCGTCGCGGACACCATTCTTGGAAAGAAGTCCTAGTACGTAGCGTTCCTTATTTTACTTGATCAGTTTGTAATGCATTCGCTTTGTTCCATCGACTTCTGCTACTGCTCACTAAGGGGTGTTCGTTTGCGATGTGTACGATAAGCAACTGTCTATCCTAACCAGCAGTTAATCAACACTTTTCACCCAAGTCATAGGAACATAGAGTACTTTTCCTAATCGGTACACAATTTTGGTGCACCTCTAACCTGGCCGGCACTTTATCGTTACGTTTTGTGCATAACCTAGGGACGTGGTGTAAGTTTCATGATTTTTATGTTTGATTCGGTTTATTATGATTGAAAACTATGCTACGTCCCAGAAATTTGAACTCGATTACTTCCTCCATGTGGCGCCAAAAGCTACTGGGCAACGCCTAGCTAATGCCCCATTTGTACTTCAATTTGCATAATCAATTTTGAAAAATACGCTAAGTCCCAGAAATCTGAACTCGAATACTTTTGCCACGTGGCGCAAAAAAGCTACTGAGAAACGCCTAGCCTTTTACCCATTTATAATTTAGTTTTCGTTATTAGTTTTGAACAATACGCAAAGTTCCAAGAATCTGAACTCGAATACTTTTTACATGTGCCGCCAAAAGCTACTGAGCAACGCCTAGGTTGATACATTTTTGGTACATGGAGTGTATGCATGCAGGATT
>NW_026902665.1:32500-40000 GCF_943734735.2 Anopheles gambiae | reverse complement strand
CGTCGGGTGTCCCAACGTATGTCTGGAGACATTGCTATGCCGGTACGGCACTCTGCGCACTCTTTCTTGTCCTCTTCGAGTGACGGGCCTCTAAGCGGGGTTGTATGCCGGTACGACACATCGACTGGTACATTGCACGCACTAACGATCTCTCTGCACTGCATGGAACTCATGCGTAACCACCGTGACGGGAGACTTTGCTAGTACGCACGATACTCTGCGCATGTGTACATGCTTTACAACCCAGCCAACTTGAGCACCTAGGGGAAGTTGTGATGCCATCTGAACACCCACCGACTGATGCATTGAACGGCTAAAGTTGACCTTCAATCCGAACTGGCACTCTGCGGCGTGGAGGCAGTTGCGCGACCACTCCTATCCCAAACCAACAAAGCAAGGTGTATCCTACGTGCTCGGTACAAGCACACCACGACGGGACACATTGAACGGTTCAGCGATCTCTCTGCACTAGTGGAAGAACTCCAACGTGATACGGGAGACTTTGCTACAGCGGCTTCTCTGCACTTCTGGGCTACCACCTTGTGACGGGAGACATTGCTAGCGGTCACTCTGCACTAGTGATGGTACACCACCGTGATACGGGAGACATTGCTAACGGCCACTCTGCACAGGTGCCAATACCACCTTGTGACGGGAAACATTGCTAGGCACCGATCGGCATCTCTGCGCGATTACTTGACGCACACCCAACTAAGTCAACTGTTGGACTTTTTCGTAATCACGGCGGGACACATTGAACGAGCTCTAACGGATCTCTGCACGCATGGAACATGGTGGCGGGAATCATTGCTAGAACCGAACGGCGCCTCTGCGCGATGTACAAACAAGCTCAACAGGAACCTCGTATCGGCTGCCGAGCCGGAGCCCGAACAACTTGGATTTTCACTTCTAATTTATATCAACTCACCACTCCCCGAGGGATCCGCAGAATTGCTTCTGGGTCCCGTATCGTTATTTGCGATTCGTGTTTGCATTACACTACATTGAACTATTCCAACTTGTTTATCCGCATGGCGAACATTTGCTGCATTGAACATTTAAGTTCCACTTCGCTCTCCCCTACGTGGGTCTGAGCTTCGCTCTCAGGGAAAAAATATGCCACATTTGGTAGGGAAACCCGGTTTCATCACGCTATGTGCCCTGCACCACCGGCTTAGCGTGAATCCTTCGAGTTTCCCTAAGAAGTTCGATTGGTCTTGCAGAGTTTAAAGACAACGAAGCTTAGTTTCAAGCAAGGATTTAATATACGCGTATTAAAAACCCTTAGCTGTTACAACTTTTATGCTTGAAACCATCGCAACGAAGTCTTTGGGTCCGTAGACCCGTGATGTACTGCTCCAGGAAACGTTTTGAAAGGGTGGAAACTCAAAATCATAGGTTAAGATCATCGGCAGAACCCACCAGACACCACTTTTGCTTCATAAGTTCGGCCTATAGTCATATGACGATTTTCATCGGGGAGGGGACGTATGACCCAAACGGGGGCTTATATGACCCACGGACACTGCAAACCATGCTCCTACGACTAAATAGAGGTTAAAACTACGATTTGGTGAAATCTTCATTTTTGACCTCGAAGCAAGGTACCTTCCCTATAGTAGGCAATGAGTAAATGATCATAATCCCAGGAGGGCAAAAAATGGGAACCCGAGAGGAAAGCGCTGTTGGCGCGCCTAAGCTAGTGGCCCGTAGAGTAAAAAGGGTACCCCCAACAAAGTTGTCGTTTGACGTTCTGGTTGCACTTTTTATCATCTAAAATCAGTTTTCTACACGTTTTGAGGGGTTTTAGCAAAAAAAAAATTTTCGATTACTCGAGCTCTCTGGCCCGTTCGGTGCACATTTTTGAAAAAAGCTAGGGAGCTGCCCCTAGGTTCGGGGTGTCACAAAATGTTGAAAAGTGGTCGAAAAACCACTATCCAGAATCGGATGTAGAATCATTAGACGAACTTAAAATTGTTCTACGACACCCAGCTGCGACGTTTAGTATTCGAGTTATGGCCCGTACCAGGTCTGACCGAGCAATTTTTGTTCCGCGCACTTTGTGCACCGTACACTTTGATGTTTGTATGAAAAAGTACCCTACCTAGGGACGCGTAGAGCAAATTTGTACCCCCGGGCATGTTGTCGATTGACATTCTGGTTGCACTTTTCATCATCTAGGGTGCGTTCCTGACACGTTTTGAGGGGTTTTAGCAAAAAAAAAATTTTCGACTACTCGAGCTCTCTGGCCCGTTCGGTGCACATTTTTGAAAAAAGCTAGGGAGCTGCCCCTAGGTTCGGGGTGTCACAAAATGTTGAAAAGTGGTCGAAAAACCACTATCCAGAATCGGATGTAGAATCATTAGACGAACTTAAAATTGTTCTACGACACCCATCTGCGACGTTTAGTATTCGAGATATATAACACTTTGTAGGTCTGACCGAGCAATTTTTGTTCCGCGCACTTTGTGCACCGTACACTTTGATGTTTGTATGAAAAAGTACCCTACCTAGGGACGCGTAGAGCAAATTTGTACCCCCGGGCATGTTGTCGATTGACATTCTGGTTGCACTTTTCATCATCTAGGGTGCGTTCCTGACACGTTTTGAGGGGTTTTAGCAAAAAAATTTTTTTCGACTACTCGAGCTCTCTGGCCCGTTCGGTGCACATTTTTGAAAAAAGCTAGGGAGCTGCCCCTAGGTTCGGGGTGTCACAAAATGTTGAAAAGTGGTCGAAAAACCACTATCCAGAATCGGATGTAGAATCATTAGACGAATTTAAAATTGTTCTACGACACCCATCTGCGACGTTTAGTATTCGAGATATAGCACTTTGTAGGTCTGACCGAGCAATTTTTGTTCCGCGCACTTTGTGTTCATGGATGTCGATAAAGGTACAAGTTGCCGGTCGGGATAGCCGTGCACCAAAACTGTGTACCGATCAGGGAAAGTACAAGACGAAGGGTGCATCTCGAGCGTACGCGTTCATAGATGTCCATGTTGGTACACTTGCACCAAAATTGTGTACCAATCAGGGAAAGTACAACATGGAGGGCGCAGCCCGGGCGTACCCGATCATGGATGTCCATGTTGATACAATCTACGTGTACGTACCTAGTTTTTGTATCAAAAGTTGCATTAAAGTGCTTGTATGCTTAAAATGCTTATCTCAACCGGTCACCTTTTGGCCTGTCCTTTTATAACAGAAACCTAGAAAGATACTCGATATTTTTGTGTTTTTCCATTAGCCCGGGACGACGAAATGAGCTATGTGCACATCGTGCAGAAAACTGTCTTCGCCACGCATGTTTTTGTCTATCCACTCATATAATCACCCACATTTGTGTTCAACACGGACGGCGCAGCCCGAGCGAACGCGTTAATGTTTATGTTTGTACACACTGCTTGTACGATTCTAGGATTTGGTAATTGCGTCACAGTGCCCGACCGTCGCGGACACCATTCTTGGACAGAAGTCCTAGTACGTAGAGTACTTTCCCTAGGTATGTGCTCGTTCGTGACTATCGTTGCGTGCTTACGGACACGCTTGGGTATGTTTACCATACAAGGTTTACTAGGGAAACCTGGGAAGGACGCTTGCCCTCCCGTCGCGGACACCATTCTTGGAAAGAAGTCCTAGTACGTAGCGTTCCTTATTTTACTTGATCAGTTTGTAATGCATTCGCTTTGTTCAATCGACTTCTGCTACTGCTCACTAAGGGGTGTTCGTTTGCGATGTGTACGATAAGCAACTGTCTATCCTAACCAGCAGTTAATCAACACTTTTCACCCAAGTCATAGGAACATAGAGTACTTTTCCTAATCGGTACACAATTTTGGTGCACCTCTAACCTGGCCGGCACTTTATCGTTACGTTTTGTGCATAACCTAGGGACGTGGTGTAAGTTTCATGATTTTTATGTTTGATTCGGTTTATTATGATTGAAAACTACGCTACGTCCCAGAAATTTGAACTCGACTACTTCCTCCATGTGGCGCCAAAAGCTACTGGGCAACGCCTAGCTAATGCCCCATTTGTACTTCAATTTGCATAATCAATTTTGAAAAATACGCTAAGTCCCAGAAATCTGAACTCGAATACTTTTGCCACGTGGCGCAAAAAAGCTACTGAGAAACGCCTAGCCTTTTACCCATTTATAATTTAGTTTTCGTTATTAGTTTTGAACAATACGCAAAGTTCCAAGAATCTGAACTCGAATACTTTTTACATGTGCCGCCAAAAGCTACTGAGCAACGCCTAGGTTGATACATTTTTGGTACATGGAGTGTATGCATGCAGGATTACTGCCGTGCTGGACCGAAAAATCGAACTTGCTACTAGAACGTAAAGTAATTCCCCTAGATAGGTGCTTTTGCATACCTCTGATCGACCACCATGCAACACGCGTAGCGACACGCGTAGCTAGGCTTGCCCAACCAAATTTCCTACTATAGCACCAAATTGCACACTTTCAGGGGTATAATTTGGTACCGTGTACCGTGCATGGTACAAGTATCAGCAGCTCGTGCAATTTATTTTGCATCGTGTTGCGGTTGCTGGTGCGTCGGGATAGGAGTATTTCGAGACTTTCGCCAAGCGTTGGTGCCATTTGGGGGATAATTAATGTTCTAGCCACAATAAACGTGCCACATAATGCCAATAAGGAAAAAGCCGTTTTCTAGGGACTTCCAGTCAAAATGTTTGCCATCAGCGCTTTCCTGTCGAGTTCAGGATCTGGGACTTAGCGTTTTTTTTTCACGATCCAATCCAACGACCAGATCGTGAATAAACAATACATACAACAGTGCATCCCTTTAAAGTAGGAAAAAGCCGAATTCTAGGGAGCTCCAGTCCAAAAGGTTGTCATCAGCGCTCTCCTCTCGAGTTCAAGATTTGGGACTTAGCGTTTTTTTCGCGATCCAGCCAAAAGACCAGATCGGGAAATAAACAATTAATATAACTGTACTAGTACATCCCTTCAACTGAAGCAAGTGCACCATACATGACCCGTACGCCAATCATCCATGCACATGACACGTCAACTAAGTCAACACATGATACAACTTGGACAACTGACGGGTAAGTAGGTCATCTCGTACACGACGACACATCGACCAAACCAGGTCAACACGTCACATGCACAAGACATCCTACTACCAAGGCCGGCCACCTCGACACACGACGTGTTAACCGAACATGGTCAACAACACCATCATGTGCAAGGCAACCGGCCCAAACGGATTAACTTATACAACTTGTAACGAGCAGGTGTGTAAGCTTACTGGTTTGGTCGGCACGTTTCTCACATCAAGACAATCAAGTCGAGAACGAGGCACGCCGACAAGCTCACTAGTGTTACGTGTTCCGCTCCATACCGTGTCAAGTCACTCGTCTGACACGGAAGTAGCCAGCTCTTGTCCACTAGTGTAAAGGAACGGTCTCCAGACCAAGTCAAGTCACTCGTCTGACAAGGAAAGAGCACGCACCAAGCTTCACCAGAGCACGGCACCACGGTCCCCAGACCAAGATGGTTCGTTGCGCCATCGAGGAAGGGGCACGCGATCCCTTGCTACACTCAACTAAGTACACTCTTGCTCTCACAAAAGTATCCCCTGTGTCGACGTGGTCCCCAGACCAAGACGAGCTTGCGCACATCGAGGAAGGGGCACACGGACAAACCACCAAGCATGGGTCGCCTGAGAGGATCGATGCGAACGCATCTCTACAACTCGCAGCTCCCAGCCTGAAGTCCCGTCGTTTGCGGGCGGTTGATAGGTGTCGAAACTAGGTATATCCACGTTGGGCAGAGCTCAAGCCAACGGCGTTCCCAGTTACGGTACTAACACGTGCAGCGAACTCCACTCGTTGCGGCCTAGGTATAGCGGGATGAGACGCCGGGCTGCAGACGCAGACTCCAACGGATCTCAGAGGGTTGTTAGGCCCGCTAGCTTCCGAACACCTAATGGGTTTGAGAAGCGCTATCAGCTCGGATTGGCTACGACCTTAGAGGCGTTCAGGCATAATCCAGCGGACGTAGCGTCATACCAAAGTCCGGTCGGACTAGTATTGAGCCAGTGGTCCGTACCTGTGGTTCCTCTCGTACTGCACAGGAATTCCGTTAAGATAGCGACTATAAGCACACACCAGTAGGGTAAAACTAACCTGTCTCACGACGGTCTAAACCCAGCTCACGTTCCCTTGAAAGGGTGAACAATCCTACGCTTGGTGAATTTTGCTTCACAATGATAGGAAGAGCCGACATCGAAGGATCAAAAAGCCACGTCGCTATGAACGCTTGGCGGCCACAAGCCAGTTATCCCTGTGTAGTGTCAAACGTGAGGTCGTACTGTACCGACACGTTGTGTTTGGGCTCCGAAAAAAGGACTTAAAAACAGTGCAAAATCGTCGTTAATCGACTTTAATAGTGTGAAAAACGTGCTCAGGGCACCTGATTTACCCTTTAAGAGCGTTATCAAGTGTTTTTAAGGCAAAAATTCAACAAAAATCGTGCATTTGTGTTTGTTGCCTATGAACCCCCCACCATGTGTTTGTGTGACATGGTGTAAAAGCAGAAAATCGAAAAAAGTGCCCAAAAAGTGCCAGAATTGCACGATTTTAGTGTAAACAGTGCATCTGAGCACGAAAAAAGGTGTTAAGAAGTGATCCGCGCATGAAAAAACCACAAAATTGTGAAAAAAAAGTTTTGCGTCATCCAGCCCATACTGGGCCAAGTAATCGCCGGATCTGTGTTTTCAGCGATATAATTTGCCCAGATTCTCGCCGGGTGTGGTTTTTAAGGCCATCGGGTGGCCAAAGAACGTTCATCCAGTGAAAACCGATCGAAAATCGGCCGTTTGTGACCGAAAAAAAGTGAAATAATATTTAATATTATTCGGTGAACAAATTTACGAAAATTCGGTTCCAGGTGAAATTGGGTGAAATTGGGTGGGTTGACTGTACGGCCCCTGATGGCCCCTGAGTTAAGGTGCCGTTACACGAGTAACCATAGTTTAGGTGACCATCGACGTGCGGAAAATTTTTGTGACATCGGCCTATTGCGAATGCTCACCGTGTGTTTGTGTGACGTGGTGCAAAAGAAGAAATTCGAAAAAAGTGCCCAAAATGTGCCTGAGTTGCACTATTTTAGTGTAAACAGTGCATCTGAGCACGAAAAAAGGTGTTAAGAAGTGATCCGCGCATGAAAAAAACCACAAAATTGTGAAAATAGTTTTGCGTCATCCAGCCCATACTGGGCCAAGTAATCGCCGGATCTCTGTTTGCAGGGATATAATTTGCCCAGATTCTCGCCGGGTGTGGTTTTTAAGGCCATCGGGTGGCCAAAGAACGTTCATCCAGTGAAAACCGATCGAAAATCGGCCGTTTGTGACCGAAAAAAAGTGAAATAATATTTAATATTATTCGGTGAACAAATTTACGAAAATTCGGTTCCAGGTGAAATTGGGTGGGTTGACTGTACGGCCCCTGACGGCCCCTGAGTT
>NW_026902665.1:27500-30000 GCF_943734735.2 Anopheles gambiae | reverse complement strand
CCGTAAAGCCGTTGACGATAATGGCACACATAAGGAGTTAAAGGATTTCATCATCATGGGCCGGCGCACAGATAAGGCGTTGCTACGACTGACGCTTGCTAGATCCGCAAACGCGACCTTAATTCTCCAGCAGATCCGAACGATCATCGGCGAGGCTGGAACTTGTCGACACGTGACGGAAATGGCGGCCTTGGTAGTAAACGACATCGACCCCCTAGCCAAGGAGGAAGAGCTTACAGCTCTCCTTGAAAACAAGATCGAGGGTGGGGCAGGCATCGTCTCAACGAGCATTAGGACAATGCCGGATGGCACCCAGCGGGCACGCGTCCGTCTGCCAGCCAAGGCCGCCAAAGCGCTGGATGGTACGAAGCTTCGCTTGGGCTTCTGCATTTCCAGAGTGAAGATGGCTCCTCCAACACCCAAAGAGCATCTTCGCTGCTACCGATGCCTTGAGCACGGCCACAACGCCCGCGATTGTCGGTCACCTGTAGACCGACAAAATGTTTGCATCCGTTGCGGACAGGAAGGTCACAAGGCTGGTACATGCATGGAAGAAATACGCTGCGGCAAATGCGATGGCCCCCATGTTATCGGGGACCGGACATGCGATCGGTCGGCCACCCAATGACGCAGCTAAAAGTCCTCCAAGTGAACCTGGGTGGAGGCAGGATCGCCCAAGATCTGGTCCTGCAAACCGCCCGACAAATGGAAGTGGACGTGCTGGTTCTTTCCCACACGTATCGACCACCCGAGAACAACCCAAGATGGGCAGTTGATGCCTCCAAAAAAGGTGGCAGTCGTGGCCACAGGACGATACCCTCTACAAGGACAATGGAGCAGTGATGTTCCAGGCCTTATAGCTGCCAAGGTGGGTGGCATCACCTTCCTAAGCTGCTACGCGCCACCCAGCCTGTCGCGGGAAGGATTTGCGGAATTCGTTGAAGCAATTGAATTGGAAGCCCAATCCCACCCTCAGGTAGTAGTTGCCGGAGACTTTAACGCTTGGCATGAGGAGTGGGGAAGCCAACGCAGCAATGAGCGTGGGGAAGTACTGCTCGAGGCGTCCCAGCAATTGGGCCTGCTGCTGATGAATCGAGGGAATGTGGCAACCTTTGTTGGAAACGGTGTGGCGACTGCCAGCGTTGTCGACGTGACCTTCGCCAGCTCGTCCATAGCTCAGCCGAGCACTTGGTTGGTAAGAAACACGGACACGCGATCTGACCATAGGTATATCACCTATTCGGTAGGCCCAGCGTCAGCAGACCAGCAGCGTAACCAAGGACAGTCACGTCAACGGGGCCAGCGAGAGCGTTTTCAACATGCAGGCACGCGATTTAAGACGAAACAGTTCTCGAAAGAGAATTTCCTGGCCACGCTACATGGCGAGGGATTCCGAGAGAAGGCAGTCAATCACCAGGGAATGATCTCGGCAATGATATCGGCCTGCGAGAAAACCATGCAAAGGATGACGTCGTCTTTCCCCGACCCTCATCGGGACGTTTACTGGTGGACGCCACTGATTGCTCTGCTTAGGCAAAACTGCGAGCAGACGAGAGATCGCATGCAGCAGACAAGTGATCTCCAGAACCGAAGTCTGGCTGCAGCCCAATACAGAACAGCTAAAGCTGAGCTGGATAGAGCTATACGTGCCAGCAAAAAGGCTGCCTTCCAGGAATTGATCGATGCTGCGGAGGAAAACGTTTTCGGAGCCGGGTACTTAGTAGTCCTCTCCCGTCTTCGCGGTGGAAGGGCCCCACCCGAGACGGAGAGAGCGAGGCTTGAAAGCATCGTTACAGAGCTTTTCCCGCAACATCCGCCCTTCAACTGGCCCAGCATCAGTTCCGAGGAAGAACAGGAACAGCCTGCAGACCAGCAGACTCCA
Source organism: Anopheles gambiae (assembly GCF_943734735.2). Lineage (NCBI taxonomy): Eukaryota > Metazoa > Arthropoda > Insecta > Diptera > Culicidae > Anopheles > Anopheles gambiae. The sequence continues at coordinate 28,118 of NW_026902665.1, read as the reverse complement.
TGGACCCAAGTCACGATCCCGGAACTCCGTCTGATAGCTAGCACCATGCCGAACAAAAAAGCGCCGGGCCTTGACGGAATTCCGAACGCCGCTGTCAAGGCTGCAATCCTTGCGTACACGGACGTTTTCCAGGCGTTGTACCAAAGCTGTCTGGAAACGGCTACATTTCCAGCACCATGGAAACGACAGCGGTTGGTACTGCTCCCCAAGCCGGGGAAACCACCGGGTAGCAACGGGTCATACCGACCTTTGTGCATGCTGGATGCCTTAGGGAAAGTGCTGGAGAAGCTCATTCTAAACAGACTTCACAACCACCTGGAAGATCCTGCTGCGGTGAGGCTGTCAGACAGGCAGCATGGCTTCCGGAGGGGGCGATCTACAATTGGCGCCATTCGAACAGTGATCGAGGCTGGTCAGAGCGCGATGAGATTCCGCCGCACGAACGGGCGGGATAACAGGTTCCTGCTGGTCGTGTCAATGGATGTCAAGAATGCCTTCAATACGGCAAGCTGGCAGGCCATCGCCACTGCACTGCAGATGAAAGGAGTACCTGCTGGTCTGCAAAGAATCGTGAGGAGCTACTTCGAGAACCGAGAGTTGGTCTTCGAGACATCCGAC
>NW_026902665.1:2500-17500 GCF_943734735.2 Anopheles gambiae | reverse complement strand
TATGACCCACGGACACTGCAAACCATGCTCCTACGACTAAATAGAGGTTAAAACTACGATTTGGTGAAATCTTCATTTTTGACCTCGAAGCAAGGTACCTTCCCTATAGTAGGCAATGAGTAAATGATCATAATCCCAGGAGGGCAAAAAATGGGAACCCGAGAGGAAAGCGCTGTTGGCGCGCCTAAGCTAGTGGCCCGTAGAGTAAAAAGGGTACCCCCAACAAAGTTGTCGTTTGACGTTCTGGTTGCACTTTTTATCATCTAAAATCAGTTTTCTACACGTTTTGAGGGGTTTTAGCAAAAAAAAAATTTTCGATTACTTGAGCTCTCTGGCCCGTTCGGTGCACATTTTTGAAAAAAGCTAGGGAGCTGCCCCTAGGTTCGGGGTGTCACAAAATGTTGAAAAGTGGTCGAAAAACCACTATCCAGAATCGGATGTAGAATCATTAGACGAACTTAAAATTGTTCTACGACACCCATCTGCGACGTTTAGTATTCGAGTTATGGCCCGTCCTAGGTCTGACCGAGCAATTTTTGTTCCGCGCACTTTGTGCACCGTACACGTTGATGTTTGTATGAAAAAGTACCCTACCTAGGGACGCGTAGAGCAAATTTGTACCCCCGGGCATGTTGTCGATTGACATTCTGGTTGCACTTTTCATCATCTAGGGTGCGTTCCTGACACGTTTTGAGGGGTTTTAGCAAAAAAAAAAATTTTCGACTACTCGAGCTCTCTGGCCCGTTCGGTGCACATTTTTGAAAAAAGCTAGGGAGCTGCCCCTAGGTTCGGGGTGTCACAAAATGTTGAAAAGTGGTCGAAAAACCACTATCCAGAATCGGATGTAGAATCATTAGACGAACTTAAAATTGTTCTACGACACCCATCTGCGACGTTTAGTATTCGAGTTATGGCCCGTCCTAGGTCTGACCGAGCAATTTTTGTTCCGCGCACTTTGTGCACCGTACACTTTGATGTTTGTATGAAAAAGTACCCTACCTAGGGACGCGTATAGCAAATTTGTACCCCCGGGCATGTTGTCGATTGACATTCTGGTTGCACTTTTCATCATCTAGGGTGCGTTCCTGACACGTTTTGAGGGGTTTTAGCAAAAAAATTTTTTTCGACTACTCGAGCTCTCTGGCCCGTTCGGTGCACATTTTTGAAAAAAGCTAGGGAGCTGCCCCTAGGTTCGGGGTGTCACAAAATGTTGAAAAGTGGTCGAAAAACCACTATCCAGAATCGGATGTAGAATCATTAGACGAATTTAAAATTGTTCTACGACACCCATCTGCGACGTTTAGTATTCGAGTTATGGCCCGTCCTAGGTCTGACCGAGCAATTTTTGTTCCGCGCACTTTGTGCACCGTACACGTTGATGTTTGTATGAAAAAGTACCCTACCTAGGGACGCGTAGAGCAAATTTGTACCCCCGGGCATGTTGTCGATTGACATTCTGGTTGCACTTTTCATCATCTAGGGTGCGTTCCTGACACGTTTTGAGGGGTTTTAGCAAAAAAAAAATTTTCGACTACTCGAGCTCTCTGGCCCGTTCGGTGCACATTTTTGAAAAAAGCTAGGGAGCTGCCCCTAGGTTCGGGGTGTCACAAAATGTTGAAAAGTGGTCGAAAAACCACTATCCAGAATCGGATGTAGAATCGTTAGACGAACTTAAAATTGTTCTACGACACCCATCTGCGACGTTTAGTATTCGAGTTATGGCCCGTCCTAGGTCTGACCGAGCAATTTTTGTTCCGCGCACTTTGTGCACCGTACACTTTGATGTTTGTATGAAAAAGTACCCTACCTAGGGACGCGTAGAGCAAATTTGTACCCCCGGGCATGTTGTCGATTGACATTCTGGTTGCACTTTTCATCATCTAGGGTGCGTTCCTGACACGTTTTGAGGGGTTTTAGCAAAAAAAAAAATTTTCGACTACTCGAGCTCTCTGGCCCGTTCGGTGCACATTTTTGAAAAAAGCTAGGGAGCTGCCCCTAGGTTCGGGGTGTCACAAAATGTTGAAAAGTGGTCGAAAAACCACTATCCAGAATCGGATGTAGAATCGTTAGACGAACTTAAAATTGTTCTACGACACCCATCTGCGACGTTTAGTATTCGAGTTATGGCCCGTCCTAGGTCTGACCGAGCAATTTTTGTTCCGCGCACTTTGTGCACCGTACACTTTGATGTTTGTATGAAAAAGTACCCTACCTAGGGACGCGTAGAGCAAATTTGTACCCCCGGGCATGTTGTCGATTGACATTCTGGTTGCACTTTTCATCATCTAGGGTGCGTTCCTGACACGTTTTGAGGGGTTTTAGCAAAAAAATTTTTTTCGACTACTCGAGCTCTCTGGCCCGTTCGGTGCACATTTTTGAAAAAAGCTAGGGAGCTGCCCCTAGGTTCGGGGTGTCACAAAATATTGAAAAGTGGTCGAAAAACCACTATCCAGAATCGGATGTAGAATCGTTAGACGAATTTAAAATTGTTCTACGACACCCATCTGCGACGTTTAGTATTCGAGATATATAACACTTTGTAGGTCTGACCGAGCAATTTTTGTTCCGCGCACTTTGTGCACCGTACACGTTGATGTTTGTATGAAAAAGTACCCTACCTAGGGACGCGTAGAGCAAATTTGTACCCCCGGGCATGTTGTCGATTGACATTCTGGTTGCACTTTTCATCATCTAGGGTGCGTTCCTGACACGTTTTGAGGGGTTTTAGCAAAAAAAAAAATTTTCGACTACTCGAGCTCTCTGGCCCGTTCGGTGCACATTTTTGAAAAAAGCTAGGGAGCTGCCCCTAGGTTCGGGGTGTCACAAAATGTTGAAAAGTGGTCGAAAAACCACTATCCAGAATCGGATGTAGAATCGTTAGACGAACTTAAAATTGTTCTACGACACCCATCTGCGACGTTTAGTATTCGAGTTATGGCCCGTCCTAGGTCTGACCGAGCAATTTTTGTTCCGCGCACTTTGTGCACCGTACACTTTGATGTTTGTATGAAAAAGTACCCTACCTAGGGACGCGTAGAGCAAATTTGTACCCCCGGGCATGTTGTCGATTGACATTCTGGTTGCACTTTTCATCATCTAGGGTGCGTTCCTGACACGTTTTGAGGGGTTTTAGCAAAAAAATTTTTTTCGACTACTCGAGCTCTCTGGCCCGTTCGGTGCACATTTTTGAAAAAAGCTAGGGAGCTGCCCCTAGGTTCGGGGTGTCACAAAATATTGAAAAGTGGTCGAAAAACCACTATCCAGAATCGGATGTAGAATCATTAGACGAATTTAAAATTGTTCTACGACACCCATCTGCGACGTTTAGTATTCGAGATATAGCACTTTGTAGGTCTGACCGAGCAATTTTTGTTCCGCGCACTTTGTGTTCATGGATGTCGATAAAGGTACAAGTTGCCGGTCGGGATAGCCGTGCACCAAAACTGTGTACCGATCAGGGAAAGTACAAGACGAAGGGTGCATCTCGAGCGTACGCGTTCATAGATGTCCATGTTGGTACACTTGCACCAAAATTGTGTACCAATCAGGGAAAGTACAACATGGAGGGCGCAGCCCGGGCGTACCCGATCATGGATGTCCATGTTGATACAATCTACGTGTACGTACCTAGTTTTTGTATCAAAAGTTGCATTAAAGTGCTTGTATGCTTAAAATGCTTATCTCAACCGGTCACCTTTTGGCCTGTCCTTTTATAACAGAAACCTAGAAAGATACTCGATATTTTTGTGTTTTTCCATTAGCCCGGGACGACGAAATGAGCTATGTGCACATCGTGCAGAAAACTGTCTTCGCCACGCATGTTTTTGTCTATCCACTCATATAATCACCCACATTTGTGTTCAACACGGACGGCGCAGCCCGAGCGAACGCGTTAATGTTTATGTTTGTACACACTGCTTGTACGATTCTAGGATTTGGTAATTGCGTCACAGTGCCCGACCGTCGCGGACACCATTCTTGGACAGAAGTCCTAGTACGTAGAGTACTTTCCCTAGGTATGTGCTCGTTCGTGACTATCGTTACGTGCTTACGGACACGCTTGGGTATGTTTACCATACAAGGTTTACTAGGGAAACCTGGGAAGGACGCTTGCCCTCCCGTCGCGGACACCATTCTTGGAAAGAAGTCCTAGTACGTAGCGTTCCTTATTTTACTTGATCAGTTTGTAATGCATTCGCTTTGTTCCATCGACTTCTGCTACTGCTCACTAAGGGGTGTTCGTTTGCGATGTGTACGATAAGCAACTGTCTATCCTAACCAGCAGTTAATCAACACTTTTCACCCAAGTCATAGGAACATAGAGTACTTTTCCTAATCGGTACACAATTTTGGTGCACCTCTAACCTGGCCGGCACTTTATCGTTACGTTTTGTGCATAACCTAGGGACGTGGTGTAAGTTTCATGATTTTTATGTTTGATTCGGTTTATTATGATTGAAAACTACGCTACGTCCCAGAAATTTGAACTCGACTACTTCCTCCATGTGGCGCCAAAAGCTACTGGGCAACGCCTAGCTAATGCCCCATTTGTACTTCAATTTGCATAATCAATTTTGAAAAATACGCTAAGTCCCAGAAATCTGAACTCGAATACTTTTGCCACGTGGCGCAAAAAAGCTACTGAGAAACGCCTAGCCTTTTACCCATTTATAATTTAGTTTTCGTTATTAGTTTTGAACAATACGCAAAGTTCCAAGAATCTGAACTCGAATACTTTTTACATGTGCCGCCAAAAGCTACTGAGCAACGCCTAGGTTGATACATTTTTGGTACATGGAGTGTATGCATGCAGGATTACTGCCGTGCTGGACCGGAAAATCGAACTTGCTACTAGAACATAAAGTAATTCCCCTAGATAGGTGCTTTTGCATACCTCTGATCGACGACCATGCAACGTGCGACACGCGTAGCTAGGCTTGCCCAAACAAATTTCCTAGGATAGCACCAAATTGCACACCTTCAGGGGTATATTTTGGTACCGTGTACCGTGCATGGTACAAGTATCAGCAGCTCGTGCAATTTATTTTGCATCGTGTTGCGGTTGCTGGTGCGTCGGGATAGGAGTATTTCGAGACTTTCGCCAAGCGTTGGTGCCATTTGGGGGATAATTAATGTTCTAGCCACAATAAACGTGCCACATAATGCCAATAAGGAAAAAGCCGTTTTCTAGGGACTTCCAGTCAAAATGTTTGCCATCAGCGCTTTCCTGTCGAGTTCAGGATCTGGGACTTAGCGTTTTTTTTTCACGATCCAATCCAACGACCAGATCGTGAATAAACAATTCATACAACAGTGCATCCCTTTAGAGAAGGAAAAAGCCGAATTCTAGGGAGCTCCAGTCCAAAAGGTTGTCATCAGCGCTCTCCTCTCGAGTTCAAGATTTGGGACTTAGCGTTTTTTTCGCGATCCAGCCAAAAGACCAGATCGGGAAATAAACAATTAATATAACTGTACTAGTACATCCCTTCAACTGAAGCAAGTGCACCATACATGACCCGTACGCCAATCATCCATGCACATGACACGTCAACTAAGTCAACACATGATACAACTTGGACAACTGACGGGTAAGTAGGTCATCTCGTACACGACGACACATCGACCAAACCAGGTCAACACGTCACATGCACAAGACATCCTACTACCAAGGCCGGCCACCTCGACACACGACGTGTTAACCGAACATGGTCAACAACACCATCATGTGCAAGGCAACCGGCCCAAACGGATTAACTTATACAACTTGTAACGAGCAGGTGTGTAAGCTTACTGGTTTGGTCGGCACGTTTCTCACATCAAGACAATCAAGTCGAGAACGAGGCACGCCGACAAGCTCACTAGTGTTACGTGTTCCGCTCCATACCGTGTCAAGTCACTCGTCTGACACGGAAGTAGCCAGCTCTTGTCCACTAGTGTAAAGGAACGGTCTCCAGACCAAGTCAAGTCACTCGTCTGACAAGGAAAGAGCACGCACCAAGCTTCACCAGAGCACGGCACCACGGTCCCCAGACCAAGATGGTTCGTTGCGCCATCGAGGAAGGGGCACGCGATCCCTTGCTACACTTAACTAAGTACACTCTTGCTCTCACAAAAGTATCCCCTGTGTCGACGTGGTCCCCAGACCAAGACGAGCTTGCGCACATCGAGGAAGGGGCACACGGACAAACCACCAAGCATGGGTCGCCTGAGAGGATCGATGCGAACGCATCTCTACAACTCGCAGCTCCCAGCCTGAAGTCCCGTCGTTTGCGGGCGGTTGATAGGTGTCGAAACTAGGTATATCCACGTTGGGCAGAGCTCAAGCCAACGGCGTTCCCAGTTACGGTACTAACACGTGCAGCGAACTCCACTCGTTGCGGCCTAGGTATAGCGGGATGAGACGCCGGGCTGCAGACGCAGACTCCAACGGATCTCAGAGGGTTGTTAGGCCCGCTAGCTTCCGAACACCTAATGGGTTTGAGAAGCGCTATCAGCTCGGATTGGCTACGACCTTAGAGGCGTTCAGGCATAATCCAGCGGACGTAGCGTCATACCAAAGTCCGGTCGGACTAGTATTGAGCCAGTGGTCCGTACCTGTGGTTCCTCTCGTACTGCACAGGAATTCCGTTAAGATAGCGACTATAAGCACACACCAGTAGGGTAAAACTAACCTGTCTCACGACGGTCTAAACCCAGCTCACGTTCCCTTGAAAGGGTGAACAATCCTACGCTTGGTGAATTTTGCTTCACAATGATAGGAAGAGCCGACATCGAAGGATCAAAAAGCCACGTCGCTATGAACGCTTGGCGGCCACAAGCCAGTTATCCCTGTGGTGGCATCACCTTCCTAAGCTGCTACGCGCCACCCAGCCTGTCGCGGGAAGGATTTGCGGAATTCGTTGAAGCAATTGAATTGGAAGCCCAATCCCACCCTCAGGTAGTAGTTGCCGGAGACTTTAACGCTTGGCATGAGGAGTGGGGAAGCCAACGCAGCAATGAGCGTGGGGAAGTACTGCTCGAGGCGTCCCAGCAATTGGGCCTGCTGCTGATGAATCGAGGGAATGTGGCAACCTTTGTTGGAAACGGTGTGGCGACTGCCAGCGTTGTCGACGTGACCTTCGCCAGCTCGTCCATAGCTCAGCCGAGCACTTGGTTGGTAAGAAACACGGACACGCGATCTGACCATAGGTATATCACCTATTCGGTAGGCCCAGCGTCAGCAGACCAGCAGCGTAACCAAGGACAGTCACGTCAACGGGGCCAGCGAGAGCGTTTTCAACATGCAGGCACGCGATTTAAGACGAAACAGTTCTCGAAAGAGAATTTCCTGGCCACGCTACATGGCGAGGGATTCCGAGAGAAGGCAGTCAATCACCAGGGAATGATCTCGGCAATGATATCGGCCTGCGAGAAAACCATGCAAAGGATGACGTCGTCTTTCCCCGACCCTCATCGGGACGTTTACTGGTGGACGCCACTGATTGCTCTGCTTAGGCAAAACTGCGAGCAGACGAGAGATCGCATGCAGCAGACAAGTGATCTCCAGAACCGAAGTCTGGCTGCAGCCCAATACCGAACAGCTAAAGCTGAGCTGGATAGAGCTATACGTGCCAGCAAAAAGGCCGCCTTCCAGGAATTGATCGATGCTGCGGAGGAAAACGTTTTCGGAGCCGGGTACTTAGTAGTCCTCTCCCGTCTTCGCGGTGGAAGGGCCCCACCCGAGACGGAGAGAGCGAGGCTTGAAAGCATCGTTACAGAGCTTTTCCCGCAACATCCGCCCTTCAACTGGCCCAGCATCAGTTCCGAGGAAGAACAGGAACAGCCTGCAGACCAGCAGACTCCATGGACCCAAGTCACGATCCCGGAACTCCGTCTGATAGCTAGCACCATGCCGAACAAAAAAGCGCCGGGCCTTGACGGAATTCCGAACGCCGCTGTCAAGGCTGCAATCCTTGCGTACACGGACGTTTTCCAGGCGTTGTACCAAAGCTGTCTGGAAACGGCTACATTTCCAGCACCATGGAAACGACAGCGGTTGGTACTGCTCCCCAAGCCGGGGAAACCACCGGGTAGCAACGGGTCATACCGACCTTTGTGCATGCTGGATGCCTTAGGGAAAGTGCTGGAGAAGCTCATTCTAAACAGACTTCACAACCACCTGGAAGATCCTGCTGCGGTGAGGCTGTCAGACAGGCAGCATGGCTTCCGGAGGGGGCGATCTACAATTGGCGCCATTCGAACAGTGATCGAGGCTGGTCAGAGCGCGATGAGATTCCGCCGCACGAACGGGCGGGATAACAGGTTCCTGCTGGTCGTGTCAATGGATGTCAAGAATGCCTTCAATACGGCAAGCTGGCAGGCCATCGCCACTGCACTGCAGATGAAAGGAGTACCTGCTGGTCTGCAAAGAATCGTGAGGAGCTACTTCGAGAACCGAGAGTTGGTCTTCGAGACATCCGACGGCCCAGTAACTCGGTCCATCACGGCTGGTGTTCCACAGGGTTCGATTCTTGGCCCCACCCTGTGGAACACCATGTACGATGGAGTTCTGGACGTCGCCCTTCCGCAGGACTGCGAGATGGTGGCGTATGCTGACGACTTGGTGCTGCTGATTCCGGGCATCGACGTAAATGCAGTGAAGGCTGCAGCCGAGGAGGCGGTCGCCAGTGTCTCTCACTGGATGGCTCAATATCATCTCCAGATTGCGCCGGAAAAGACGGAGTGCGTGCTTATCTCCAGCACGAAGAACCCTACGCAGGTCACCATAAGAGTAGGGGACGTGGAGGTGACATCTTCCCGCACGATGCGTTACCTTGGGGTGACCCTTCACGATCACCTATCGTGGCTGCCCCATGTCCGAGAGGTAACCACTCGGGCAAGGAAGATAGCAGATGCCGTTACCCGCCTCTTGCGCAACCACAGTGGACCAAAGACCAGCAAAGCGCGACTGTTGGCCTCGGTCGCAGAGTCGGTCATCCGATATGCTGCGCCCATCTGGCATGGCGAGGTGACGAAGAGAGAGTGTCGTCGACTTTTGGAGAGGGTTCAGCGAGTCTCAGCACGGAGGGTGGCACGCACCTTCCGTACCGTAAGGTATGAGACCGCCACCCTCCTCGCCGGGCTGACCCCCATCTGTCTCTTGATAGAGGAGGATGCGCGAGTGTTCGAGCGTGTTAATGATCCGGGTCGGTCGATAACGAAGGCAGCCATCCGGTTGGAGGAGAGGCAGCGCACCATCACGATGTGGCAGAGCCAATGGGACGCCGAGGCCGACACCTCCAGATACACCCGGTGGACGCATCGGATAATCCGCGACATCAGCGCTTGGCAAGGCCGGAGACACGGGGAGATGACCTTCCACTTGGCCCAGGTGCTCTCTGGACATGGGTTCTTCAGAGAGTACCTGGCCATCAACGGCTTTACGGAATCCCCTGACTGTCGCAGCTGTGCGGGTGTTCCGGAAAATGCCCATCACGCCATCTTCGAATGCCCCAGGTTTGCTCGAGTGAGGATGGAGTACTTTGGTGAACTGGGGCCGAATCCGGTCACGCCGGACAGTCTTCAGGACTTCCTTATGGGCAGCCAAGACAACTGGAGCAGCTTCTGTGAGGCGGCACGTCGAATAACAACAACGCTGCAGCGTGACTGGGACACGGAACGAGAACAGCGGGCTGCTTCCAATCGTGAGGAAGCTGAAATACAACAGCAGCTACAGCGAGAGGAAGACGAACGCCGCACTGAAGAACGGCGGCAGCTCCACAATGAGGCAAATCGTGCCTACCGCCAGCGCAATAGGAGAAGTCAACCTACTCCACCAGCTCCACCACCAACACCCAGGGAGGCCGCTCGCCTCGAAGATGGGCGACGGAGAGTGGCCCGCTGGCGGGAAAGACAACGAATGATTCGGAACGGTGGAATCCAAATGCTACGAGCGCTGTTCGGCCATGATGCCTGGTCGAGCGAAAGTGACGATGAACCCGATGACGTCGAGCGAGGCGGACTTGATGCTGCCCAGCAGGCAGCAGCAGCCGAAGCCGAAAGAGCGGCACGCTAAAGCTAACTTTAGTAAAAAGAACAACGAAAGTGTAAAAAAAAGAAAGGTGCTTCGGTACAGATATAGGGCTCCCCTTAAGGGAATGAATTCAGAGGAACAGTTTGGAAAATAGAATTTCAACTAAAATAAACGGAAAGGTGCGAACGCACGGCTAAAAAGTTAGGCTCCCTATGAGCATCACGTCCACCCTTAAATCCCTTCGCAGGGCATAAGGGGCGGATTATGAGAGGGCTGGGTTTTCTTTTCGATGTAACATACGATCAATAAAAATCCACTCGATATAAAAAAAAAAAAGCCAGTTATCCCTGTGGTAACTTTTCTGACACCTCTTGCTAAAAACTCGTTATAACCAAAAGGATCGTAAGGCCAAGCTTTCGCTGTCCCGAAGTGTACTGAACGTTGGGATCAAGCCAGCTTTTGTCCTTATGCTCAGCGTGTGGTTTCTGTCCAAACTGAGCTGACCTTTGGACACCTCCGTTATCGTTTTGGAGATGTACCGCCCCAGTCAAACTCCGCACCTGGCACTGTCCATGACGTGGACCGAAAGGACCTGTCCAGGAGTCTTCGAGCCGGGCGGCGCGCGGAACCGGGGGCAAACGTGACATCATAAACGATCGACCGCGCAGAAGCAGTGCACCACGAATGCACCGACGTACGCAAGCTTGTACCCTTGCGGGCCACGGCTCACGGTCGGACAAGCGGGTAACACGCTACACACGACGATGCTACGATGCAGTCTCCCCGGCGGCACCACCCAGCGACACACTGGACGCTGAGCGAGAAACACGGCGCATTGGGCGCGCGCAGGCGAACCGCCGCCACAGCCCCCCGGAGGAGGTGCGCGCACGATCCGGACCTGGGGCCCGCGCTTGTTCCACCCAATCATGTAAGTAAGGCAACAGTAAGAGTGGTGGTATCTCAGAGGCGAGCTCCACGAGGAAGCCCTCCCACCTATGCTGCACCTCCTATATCGCCTTACAATGCCAGACTAGAGTCAAGCTCAACAGGGTCTTCTTTCCCCGCTAGTGCATCCAAGCCCGTTCCCTTGGCTGTGGTTTCGCTAGATAGTAGATAGGGACAGAGGGAATCTCGTTAATCCATTCATGCGCGTCACTAATTAGATGACGAGGCATTTGGCTACCTTTTTTTTTTTTTTTTTTTTTGTTATCGAAGGGGAAATCTTGCATAAGACACCTGGGTGATCAACCCCGGTAGTGTGAGATTCTTACTCACTAAAACCCCTCCGTGCCTTCAACCGGCCCCGAGTGGATCACCCGTTAGGGTATCGACGTCACTCGGGCGGTGGATGTCCATCATCCCAGGCAACGAATGGCTTCCAACAGTGGTGATTAGCCACTGTCTAGCCCTCGGCGATGAAGCTACGATGAACTACGATGAATCCTTGTCGTTACTCGTCGTCACTGTCGCTGCTCTGCAAGGCCAACTGGATGTTGGCGAGCAAAGCACGTCGTTCGCCTCGTTCGATGACGTGTCTCCGATGTTGTTGTCGAATCATAATCGTCCGTACTGCTTGATGAACCATGCTCCAGTTATATCTGTTAGCAGACATAACTTCGATGATGTTCTCCGGCGTTAACTCCTCGTCGACTTGATGCTGAAGTCTGATGATCAGTTCACGATGACGTACACAATGGAATATCGTGTGTTCGGCGTCCTCAGGTTCCTCGCACGCATCGCATAGCGGCGAGCCCGTTAACTGCATCCGATGAAGCTGGTAGGCGTAGAAGCCATGGCTGGAAAGAAACTGGGAAAGAAAGAAATCTACACCACCAAATCTTCTACTTATCCATCTGTTGACGTCGGGTATGAGACGGTATGTCCACCGACCGTGAACACTCTCATCCCATTCTCGTTGCCATCGTTCCATAGTTGTGACACGCTCCATGTTACGTGCAACCGATCCGGCGATGTTCTCTGCTCGTCTCCGATGAAAAGTCCTGGAGTCCTCGTCCAGGAGGAGATGCAGCGGGATCATTCCCGCAAGCACGCAGACTGCATCGTGAGAAGTTGTCCTGAAAGAAGAGATAACTCGCTGGACTACTGGCCGGTAAAACCGACGTAGCCATTGTCTACGGTTAGCAAATCTAAGGGTATGACACCAAATGGGCGAGGCATACCGGACCTTCGCCACAACAGTAAGAGCAATTACTCGCCTAACATTACTACTTGGACCTGCCTTATTAGGCATCATCCTTACCAAGGTGGTCCATAGCTTCGTCGCTCTCTCCACCGCATACCTGATGTGTGAAGTGTACTCGAGGCGGTCATCTAAGACCATCCCCAAATACTTTAAGCTGCGCGACGAATGTACTACGTGATCACCTACCCTGATAGCCCCATGCTGTATCCTCTGATGGGAACTGACCATAATAAACTCGGTCTTGGTCGGGGCTATCTTTAATCCGTTGTCGGTCATCCATCTGTTGATGATGCGAATCTGGCTGGAAACGAGAATTTCAATATCATCAACACAATTACCTTCCACCAACAACACTATATCGTCTGCATAGCCGATAATCCGTGCACCTTCCACCATTGCAACTCGTAGGACACCGTCGTACATGAGGTTCCATAACGTTGGGCCAAGTACCGAGCCTTGAGGTACACCCGATGTGACTGCAATCTCTGCCGGTCCATCTGTGGTATCATACATCAGCACACGATTCCTAAAATAATCACCAATGATATCATACAGATATTTAGGAGTGTTAATTCTCTGTAATGCATTTGCAATCGCCAACCATGAAGCACTGTTAAAAGCATTAGTAACATCTAATGTAACAACTGCACAATACCGTCCACTGTATCTGTTTCTACTTCTGGCTACCGAAACAATGTCCACTACCCGTTGAATCGCATCAACCGTTGATCGACGACTTCTGAAACCAAATTGGTCGTCAGACAGTCCGTTGACCTCCTCGATGTGTGCATTTAACCGTTGCACTATGATGCGTTCTAGACCTTTACCTGCCCCGTCTAATAGACAAATGGGGCGTACCGAACCCGGTTCCCCTGGTGGTTTGTTCGGCTTCGGTATTAACACCAACCTCTGCCTTTTCCACTCATCGGGGAACTTCGCGTTCTCTAAACAGCCTTGGTAAACCCTGCAAAATGCATCGGTTGCAGTCAACATACCAACTTTCAGCGCCTCATTCGGGATACCATCAGGTCCCGGCGCCTTCTTGTTGGGTAGTCTCCTGGCAACCGCAAGAATCTCATCATTAGTAATTCTTTCAAACTCTCGTGGCTGATCGATACGATATTCAGGCCACACCGTGTTTGGGTGAGTAGGAAAAAGCTCGCTCACCACTTCCCTAAACTCGTCTAATGTCATAGTTCGGGGTCCAATCGAACCCTCGGCCACTTTCTTGAACGTATGATATACTATACCAAATGATGCGTTGTCCGCTGTTCCCAGGAACTCTTTCCACTTCCTCTGTCGGGTATGCTTGATCAATCGCTTGAGGGCATTCCTTGCCACCTTGAACTCGTCCCTAAAAGTAGAATAGAGATCAGTATGAAAAGCTCTTTGCGCTAATCGATCGCGGTGTTTGCACTCTTTGCGAAGTGCCTCAATCTCGAGCGTCCACCAAAATGCACTCTTGTTAGGAGTGTACCTCTTACGCTTAGTCATCGTCGCATTACACGCCGTGACAAGTATACGCATTAAGTCTTCGCTTGTTGTGACCTCGGTCTCAAAAGCGGCTTGCATCATAACTTCAAATATATCTTTGCTAAAATACTTGATGCTCCATCCCGTTATGGGTCGGGACAGATTACGCACGCTTTGCGTCTCAAGATCGATGCGTATCGCACGATGATCCGAGTTCATATAACTAGATAACACCTCCCACTTAAATGATCTTGCAATTGATCTGCTCGCAAAAGTAAGATCAACTACTGACGTGCGCCCTGGTCCAACATAAGTTGGGGTGCTGCCGTCGTTCAATAAAATTGCGTCAATCTGCGCAAAGGTTGATAAGACCAACTCACCTCTTCGTTTCTGGGTTTCTCCACGCTCGCCAAGTTGGTTGTTCCAACTTACTGACCAAGCGTTGAAGTCCCCCCCGATAACGAATTTGTGGATACCGGTTACGGCCATTACCGTGTTATCCAACATGATCTGGAACTCTTCCATACTAAATCTAGGTGGCGCGTAAACGCTAACCACTCGCATATCACCTATGTCAACTACCATTAAACCCTTCAGAGCCTTACTGACTACCTTAACTGGTAAGTCCGCGTTAACCACTACCGCTGCTGTGTTATCGTCATTGCGTAACACTTTGACGTTGGTTGTTGCCAGATACGGATCTGCAATCAACACTATATCCGCAGATTCTTCCCTAATCGTTTGCCACATTAACTGAAATGCAGCATAACTATGATTCTGGTTATGTTGTAACAACCTAACCATTAAGATCTAATCGTTCGCCTACGGGGACACATGTAACTGCCCGTTGCGTGAAGGTTCTGTGACCTCGTACCGCAATCCAAACACTTAACAGAATTGGTACAAGCTTGCTTCTTGTGTCCACTCAAACCGCATTTCCAGCACAGATTACTTCTGTCTGGTTCCCTACAATGATAGCTCGTATGGCCTACCTTCCAACACTTATAGCATTTCTGCTCCTCCATTACCTCACGGATATGGCATATCGACCAACCAACTTTCAGCTTTCCCAAATTCAGGAAGCTTTGAAAGTCTGGCAGCGATACGTTGATCCGTGCCCACTGCGTACCGGCCGCGCGGCCTTTCTTCATTTTGATACGATCTATTTCTATCTCGATGTTGAGCTGTGCTTTGACAGACTCCGCAACCTCCTCTGGGGTGGTAATTTCATCGAGATGCATGATCTCAATCATTTTAGAAGGAGCTAGCGTTCTCACTGACGCCTTGCCCTTCACCGCTTCCTTAACCTTTG
>NW_026902664.1:40000-42500 GCF_943734735.2 Anopheles gambiae | reverse complement strand
GTCTTCCTCTCGCTGTAGCTGCTGTTGTATTTCAGCTTCCTCACGATTGGAAGCAGCCCGCTGTTCTCGTTCCGTGTCCCAGTCACGCTGCAGCGTTGTTGTTATTCGACGTGCCGCCTCACAGAAGCTGCTCCAGTTGTCTTGGCTGCCCATAAGGAAGTCCTGAAGACTGTCCGGCGTGACCGGATTCGGCCCCAGTTCACCAAAGTACTCCATCCTCACTCGAGCAAACCTGGGGCATTCGAAGATGGCGTGATGGGCATTTTCCGGAACACCCGCACAGCTGCGACAGTCAGGGGATTCCGTAAAGCCGTTGATGGCCAGGTACTCTCTGAAGAACCCATGTCCAGAGAGCACCTGGGCCAAGTGGAAGGTCATCTCCCCGTGTCTCCGGCCTTGCCAAGCGCTGATGTCGCGGATTATCCGATGCGTCCACCGGGTGTATCTGGAGGTGTCGGCCTCGGCGTCCCATTGGCTCTGCCACATCGTGATGGTGCGCTGCCTCTCCTCCAACCGGATGGCTGCCTTCGTTATCGACCGACCCGGATCATTAACACGCTCGAACACTCGCGCATCCTCCTCTATCAAGAGACAGATGGGGGTCAGCCCGGCGAGGAGGGTGGCGGTCTCATACCTTACGGTACGGAAGGTGCGTGCCACCCTCCGTGCTGAGACTCGCTGAACCCTCTCCAAAAGTCGACGACACTCTCTCTTCGTCACCTCGCCATGCCAGATGGGCGCAGCATATCGGATGACCGACTCTGCGACCGAGGCCAACAGTCGCGCTTTGCTGGTCTTTGGTCCACTGTGGTTGCGCAAGAGGCGGGTAACGGCATCTGCTATCTTCCTTGCCCGAGTGGTTACCTCTCGGACATGGGGCAGCCACGATAGGTGATCGTGAAGGGTCACCCCAAGGTAACGCATCGTGCGGGAAGATGTCACCTCCACGTCCCCTACTCTTATGGTGACCTGCGTAGGGTTCTTCGTGCTGGAGATAAGCACGCACTCCGTCTTTTCCGGCGCAATCTGGAGATGATGTTGAGCCATCCAGTGAGAGACACTGGCGACCGCCTCCTCGGCTGCAGCCTTCACTGCATTTACGTCGATGCCCGGAATCAGCAGCACCAAGTCGTCAGCATACGCCACCATCTCGCAGTCCTGCGGAAGGGCGACGTCCAGAACTCCATCGTACATGGTGTTCCACAGGGTGGGGCCAAGAATCGAACCCTGTGGAACACCAGCCGTGATGGACCGAGTTACTGGGCCGTCGGATGTCTCGAAGACCAACTCTCGGTTCTCGAAGTAGCTCCTCACGATTCTTTGCAGACCAGCAGGTACTCCTTTCATCTGCAGTGCAGTGGCGATGGCCTGCCAGCTTGCCGTATTGAAGGCATTCTTGACATCCATTGACACGACCAGCAGGAACCTGTTATCCCGCCCGTTCGTGCGGCGGAATCTCATCGCGCTCTGACCAGCCTCGATCACTGTTCGAATGGCGCCAATTGTAGATCGCCCCCTCCGGAAGCCATGCTGCCTGTCTGACAGCCTCACCGCAGCAGGATCTTCCAGGTGGTTGTGAAGTCTGTTTAGAATGAGCTTCTCCAGCACTTTCCCTAAGGCATCCAGCATGCACAAAGGTCGGTATGACCCGTTGCTACCCGGTGGTTTCCCCGGCTTGGGGAGCAGTACCAACCGCTGTCGTTTCCATGGTGCTGGAAATGTAGCCGTTTCCAGACAGCTTTGGTACAACGCCTGGAAAACGTCCGTGTACGCAAGGATTGCAGCCTTGACAGCGGCGTTCGGAATTCCGTCAAGGCCCGGCGCTTTTTTGTTCGGCATGGTGCTAGCTATCAGACGGAGTTCCGGGATCGTGACTTGGGTCCATGGAGTCTGCTGGTCTGCAGGCTGTTCCTGTTCTTCCTCGGAACTGATGCTGGGCCAGTTGAAGGGCGGATGTTGCGGGAAAAGCTCTGTAACGATGCTTTCAAGCCTCGCTCTCTCCGTCTCGGGTGGGGCCCTTCCACCGCGAAGACGGGAGAGGACTACTAAGTACCCGGCTCCGAAAACGTTTTCCTCCGCAGCATCGATCAATTCCTGGAAGGCAGCCTTTTTGCTGGCACGTATAGCTCTATCCAGCTCAGCTTTAGCTGTTCTGTATTGGGCTGCAGCCAGACTTCGGTTCTGGAGATCACTTGTCTGCTGCATGCGATCTCTCGTCTGCTCGCAGTTTTGCCTAAGCAGAGCAATCAGTGGCGTCCACCAGTAAACGTCCCGATGAGGGTCGGGGAAAGACGACGTCATCCTTTGCATGGTTTTCTCGCAGGCCGATATCATTGCCGAGATCATTCCCTGGTGATTGACTGCCTTCTCTCGGAATCCCTCGCCATGTAGCGTGGCCAGGAAATTCTCTTTCGAGAACTGTTTCGTCTTAAATCGCGTGCCTGCATGTTGAAAACGCTCTCGCTGGCCCCGTTGACGTGACTGTCCTTGGTTACGCTGC
>NW_026902664.1:30000-35000 GCF_943734735.2 Anopheles gambiae | reverse complement strand
AGGCTAGGCGTTTCTCAGTAGCTTTTTTGCGCCACGTGGCAAAAGTATTCGAGTTCAGATTTCTGGGACTTAGCGTATTTTTCAAAATTGATTATGCAAATTGAAGTACAAATGGGGCATTAGCTAGGCGTTGCCCAGTAGCTTTTGGCGCCACATGGATGAAGTAGTCGAGTTCAAATTTCTGGGACGTAGCGTAGTTTTCAATCATAATAAACCGAATCAAACATAAAAATCATGAAACTTACACCACGTCCCTAGGTTATGCACAAAACGTAACAATAAAGTGCCGGCCAGGTTAGAGGTGCACCAAAATTGTGTACCGATTAGGAAAAGTACTCTATGTTCCTATGACTTGGGTGAAAAGTGTTGATTAACTGCTGGTTAGGATAGACAGTTGCTTATCGTACACATCGCAAACGAACACCCCTTAGTGAGCAGTAGCAGAAGTCGATGGAACAAAGCGAATGCATTACAAACTGATCAAGTAAAATAAGGAACGCTACGTACTAGGACTTCTTTCCAAGAATGGTGTCCGCGACGGGAGGGCAAGCGTCCTTCCCAGGTTTCCCTAGTAAACCTTGTATGGTAAACATACCCAAGCGTGTCCGTAAGCACGCAACGATAGTCACGAACGAGCACATACCTAGGGAAAGTACTCTACGTACTAGGACTTCTGTCCAAGAATGGTGTCCGCGACGGTCGGGCACTGTGACGCAATTACCAAATCCTAGAATCGTACAAGCAGTGTGTACAAACATAAACATTAACGCGTTCGCTCGGGCTGCGCCGTCCGTGTTGAACACAAATGTGGGTGATTATATGAGTGGATAGACAAAAACATGCGTGGCGAAGACAGTTTTCTGCACGATGTGCACATAGCTCATTTCGTCGTCCCGGGCTAATGGAAAAACACAAAAATATCGAGTATCTTTCTAGGTTTCTGTTATAAAAGGACAGGCCAAAAGGTGACCGGTTGAGATAAGCATTTTAAGCATACAAGCACTTTAATGCAACTTTTGATACAAAAACTAGGTACGTACACGTAGATTGTATCAACATGGACATCCATGATCGGGTACGCCCGGGCTGCGCCCTCCATGTTGTACTTTCCCTGATTGGTACACAATTTTGGTGCAAGTGTACCAACATGGACATCTATGAACGCGTACGCTCGAGATGCACCCTTCGTCTTGTACTTTCCCTGATCGGTACACAGTTTTGGTGCACGGCTATCCCGACCGGCAACTTGTACCTTTATCGACATCCATGAACACAAAGTGCGCGGAACAAAAATTGCTCGGTCAGACCTACAAAGTGCTATATCTCGAATACTAAACGTCGCAGATGGGTGTCGTAGAACAATTTTAAATTCGTCTAATGATTCTACATCCGATTCTGGATAGTGGTTTTTCGACCACTTTTCAATATTTTGTGACACCCCGAACCTAGGGGCAGCTCCCTAGCTTTTTTCAAAAATGTGCACCGAACGGGCCAGAGAGCTCGAGTAGTCGAAAAAAATTTTTTTGCTAAAACCCCTCAAAACGTGTCAGGAACGCACCCTAGATGATGAAAAGTGCAACCAGAATGTCAATCGACAACATGCCCGGGGGTACAAATTTGCTCTACGCGTCCCTAGGTAGGGTACTTTTTCATACAAACATCAAAGTGTACGGTGCACAAAGTGCGCGGAACAAAAATTGCTCGGTCAGACCTACAAAGTGCTATATCTCGAATACTAAACGTCGCAGATGGGTGTCGTAGAACAATTTTAAATTCGTCTAATGATTCTACATCCGATTCTGGATAGTGGTTTTTCGACCACTTTTCAATATTTTGTGACACCCCGAACCTAGGGGCAGCTCCCTAGCTTTTTTCAAAAATGTGCACCGAACGGGCCAGAGAGCTCGAATAGTCGAAAATTTTTTTTTTGCTAAAACCCCTCAAAACGTGTCAGGAACGCACCCTAGATGATGAAAAGTGCAACCAGAATGTCAATCGACAACATGCCCGGGGGTACAAATTTGCTCTACGCGTCCCTAGGTAGGGTACTTTTTCATACAAACATCAAAGTGTACGGTGCACAAAGTGCGCGGAACAAAAATTGCTCGGTCAGACCTAGGACGGGCCATAACTCGAATACTAAACGTCGCAGATGGGTGTCGTAGAACAATTTTAAGTTCGTCTAATGATTCTACATCCGATTCTGGATAGTGGTTTTTCGACCACTTTTCAACATTTTGTGACACCCCGAACCTAGGGGCAGCTCCCTAGCTTTTTTCAAAAATGTGCACCGAACGGGCCAGAGAGCTCGAGTAGTCGAAAATTTTTTTTTTTGCTAAAACCCCTCAAAACGTGTCAGGAACGCACCCTAGATGATGAAAAGTGCAACCAGAATGTCAATCGACAACATGCCCGGGGGTACAAATTTGCTATACGCGTCCCTAGGTAGGGTACTTTTTCATACAAACATCAACGTGTACGGTGCACAAAGTGCGCGGAACAAAAATTGCTCGGTCAGACCTAGGACGGGCCATAACTCGAATACTAAACGTCGCAGATGGGTGTCGTAGAACAATTTTAAGTTCGTCTAATGATTCTACATCCGATTCTGGATAGTGGTTTTTCGACCACTTTTCAACATTTTGTGACACCCCGAACCTAGGGGCAGCTCCCTAGCTTTTTTCAAAAATGTGCACCGAACGGGCCAGAGAGCTCGAGTAGTCGAAAATTTTTTTTTTTGCTAAAACCCCTCAAAACGTGTCAGGAACGCACCCTAGATGATGAAAAGTGCAACCAGAATGTCAATCGACAACATGCCCGGGGGTACAAATTTGCTATACGCGTCCCTAGGTAGGGTACTTTTTCATACAAACATCAACGTGTACGGTGCACAAAGTGCGCGGAACAAAAATTGCTCGGTCAGACCTAGGACGGGCCATAACTCGAATACTAAACGTCGCAGATGGGTGTCGTAGAACAATTTTAAGTTCGTCTAATGATTCTACATCCGATTCTGGATAGTGGTTTTTCGACCACTTTTCAACATTTTGTGACACCCCGAACCTAGGGGCAGCTCCCTAGCTTTTTTCAAAAATGTGCACCGAACGGGCCAGAGAGCTCGAGTAGTCGAAAATTTTTTTTTTTGCTAAAACCCCTCAAAACGTGTCAGGAACGCACCCTAGATGATGAAAAGTGCAACCAGAATGTCAATCGACAACATGCCCGGGGGTACAAATTTGCTCTACGCGTCCCTAGGTAGGGTACTTTTTCATACAAACATCAAAGTGTACGGTGCACAAAGTGCGCGGAACAAAAATTGCTCGGTCAGACCTAGGACGGGCCATAACTCGAATACTAAACGTCGCAGATGGGTGTCGTAGAACAATTTTAAGTTCGTCTAATGATTCTACATCCGATTCTGGATAGTGGTTTTTCGACCACTTTTCAACATTTTGTGACACCCCGAACCTAGGGGCAGCTCCCTAGCTTTTTTCAAAAATGTGCACCGAACGGGCCAGAGAGCTCGAGTAGTCGAAAATTTTTTTTTTTGCTAAAACCCCTCAAAACGTGTCAGGAACGCACCCTAGATGATGAAAAGTGCAACCAGAATGTCAATCGACAACATGCCCGGGGGTACAAATTTGCTCTACGTTTCCCTAGGTAGGGTACTTTTTCATACAAACATCAACGTGTACGGTGCACAAAGTGCGCGGAACAAAAATTGCTCGGTCAGACCTACAAAGTGTTATATATCTCGAATACTAAACGTCGCAGATGGGTGTCGTAGAACAATTTTAAGTTCGTCTAACGATTCTACATCCGATTCTGGATAGTGGTTTTTCGACCACTTTTCAACATTTTGTGACACCCCGAACCTAGGGGCAGCTCCCTAGCTTTTTTCAAAAATGTGCACCGAACGGGCCAGAGAGCTCGAGTAGTCGAAAATTTTTTTTTTGCTAAAACCCCTCAAAACGTGTCAGGAACGCACCCTAGATGATGAAAAGTGCAACCAGAATGTCAATCGACAACATGCCCGGGGGTACAAATTTGCTCTACGCGTCCCTAGGTAGGGTACTTTTTCATACAAACATCAAAGTGTACGGTGCACAAAGTGCGCGGAACAAAAATTGCTCGGTCAGACCTACAAAGTGTTATATATCTCGAATACTAAACGTCGCAGATGGGTGTCGTAGAACAATTTTAAGTTCGTCTAATGATTCTACATCCGATTCTGGATAGTGGTTTTTCGACCACTTTTCAACATTTTGTGACACCCCGAACCTAGGGGCAGCTCCCTAGCTTTTTTCAAAAATGTGCACCGAACGGGCCAGAGAGCTCGAGTAGTCGAAAATTTTTTTTTTGCTAAAACCCCTCAAAACGTGTCAGGAACGCACCCTAGATGATGAAAAGTGCAACCAGAATGTCAATCGACAACATGCCCGGGGGTACAAATTTGCTCTACGCGTCCCTAGGTAGGGTACTTTTTCATACAAACATCAAAGTGTACGGTGCACAAAGTGCGCGGAACAAAAATTGCTCGGTCAGACCTGGTACGGGCCATAACTCGAATACTAAACGTCGCAGCTGGGTGTCGTAGAACAATTTTAAGTTCGTCTAATGATTCTACATCCGATTCTGGATAGTGGTTTTTCGACCACTTTTCAACATTTTGTGACACCCCGAACCTAGGGGCAGCTCCCTAGCTTTTTTCAAAAATGTGCACCGAACGGGCCAGAGAGCTCGAGTAATCGAAAATTTTTTTTTTGCTAAAACCCCTCAAAACGTGTAGAAAACTGATTTTAGATGATAAAAAGTGCAACCAGAACGTCAAACGACAACTTTGTTGGGGGTACCCTTTTTACTCTACGGGCCACTAGCTTAGGCGCGCCAACAGCGCTTTCCTCTCGGGTTCCCATTTTTTGCCCTCCTGGGATTATGATCATTTACTCATTGCCTACTATAGGGAAGGTACCTTGCTTCGAGGTCAAAAATGAAGATTT
>NW_026902664.1:12500-20000 GCF_943734735.2 Anopheles gambiae | reverse complement strand
ATTATACCCCTGAAAGTGTGCAATTTGGTGCTATAGTAGGAAATTTGGTTGGGCAAGCCTAGCTACGCGTGTCGCTACGCGTGTTGCATGGTGGTCGATCAGAGGTATGCAAAAGCACCTATCTAGGGGAATTACTTTACGTTCTAGTAGCAAGTTCAATTTTTCGGTCCAGCACGGCAGTAATCCTGCATGCATACACTCCATGTACCAAAAATGTATCAACCTAGGCGTTGCTCAGTAGCTTTTGGCGGCACATGTAAAAAGTATTCGAGTTCAGATTCTTGGAACTTTGCGTATTGTTCAAAACTAATAACGAAAACTAAATTATAAATGGGTAAAAGGCTAGGCGTTTCTCAGTAGCTTTTTTGCGCCACGTGGCAAAAGTATTCGAGTTCAGATTTCTGGGACTTAGCGTATTTTTCAAAATTGATTATGCAAATTGAAGTACAAATGGGGCATTAGCTAGGCGTTGCCCAGTAGCTTTTGGCGCCACATGGAGGAAGTAGTCGAGTTCAAATTTCTGGGACGTAGCGTAGTTTTCAATCATAATAAACCGAATCAAACATAAAAATCATGAAACTTACACCACGTCCCTAGGTTATGCACAAAACGTAACGATAAAGTGCCGGCCAGGTTAGAGGTGCACCAAAATTGTGTACCGATTAGGAAAAGTACTCTATGTTCCTATGACTTGGGTGAAAAGTGTTGATTAACTGCTGGTTAGGATAGACAGTTGCTTATCGTACACATCGCAAACGAACACCCCTTAGTGAGCAGTAGCAGAAGTCGATTGAACAAAGCGAATGCATTACAAACTGATCAAGTAAAATAAGGAACGCTACGTACTAGGACTTCTTTCCAAGAATGGTGTCCGCGACGGGAGGGCAAGCGTCCTTCCCAGGTTTCCCTAGTAAACCTTGTATGGTAAACATACCCAAGCGTGTCCGTAAGCACGCAACGATAGTCACGAACGAGCACATACCTAGGGAAAGTACTCTACGTACTAGGACTTCTGTCCAAGAATGGTGTCCGCGACGGTCGGGCACTGTGACGCAATTACCAAATCCTAGAATCGTACAAGCAGTGTGTACAAACATAAACATTAACGCGTTCGCTCGGGCTGCGCCGTCCGTGTTGAACACAAATGTGGGTGATTATATGAGTGGATAGACAAAAACATGCGTGGCGAAGACAGTTTTCTGCACGATGTGCACATAGCTCATTTCGTCGTCCCGGGCGAATGGAAAAACACAAAAATATCGAGTATCTTTCTAGGTTTCTGTTATAAAAGGACAGGCCAAAAGGTGACCGGTTGAGATAAGCATTTTAAGCATACAAGCACTTTATTGCAACTTTTGATACAAAAACTAGGTACGTACACGTAGATTGTATCAACATGGACATCCATGATCGGGTACGCCCGGGCTGCGCCCTCCATGTTGTACTTTCCCTGATTGGTACACAATTTTGGTGCAAGTGTACCAACATGGACATCTATGAACGCGTACGCTCGAGATGCACCCTTCGTCTTGTACTTTCCCTGATCGGTACACAGTTTTGGTGCACGGCTATCCCGACCGGCAACTTGTACCTTTATCGACATCCATGAACACAAAGTGCGCGGAACAAAAATTGCTCGGTCAGACCTACAAAGTGCTATATCTCGAATACTAAACGTCGCAGATGGGTGTCGTAGAACAATTTTAAATTCGTCTAATGATTCTACATCCGATTCTGGATAGTGGTTTTTCGACCACTTTTCAACATTTTGTGACACCCCGAACCTAGGGGCAGCTCCCTAGCTTTTTTCAAAAATGTGCACCGAACGGGCCAGAGAGCTCGAGTAGTCGAAAATTTTTTTTTTGCTAAAACCCCTCAAAACGTGTCAGGAACGCACCCTAGATGATGAAAAGTGCAACCAGAATGTCAATCGACAACATGCCCGGGGGTACAAATTTGCTCTACGCGTCCCGAGGTAGGGTACTTTTTCATACAAACATCAAAGTGTACGGTGCACAAAGTGCGCGGAACAAAAATTGCTCGGTCAGACCTAGGACGGGCCATAACTCGAATACTAAACGTCGCAGATGGGTGTCGTAGAACAATTTTATGTTCGTCTAATGATTCTACATCCGATTCTGGATAGTGGTTTTTCGACCACTTTTCAACATTTTGTGACACCCCGAACCTAGGGGCAGCTCCCTAGCTTTTTTCAAAAATGTGCACCGAACGGGCCAGAGAGCTCGAGTAGTCGAAAATTTTTTTTTTTGCTAAAACCCCTCAAAACGTGTCAGGAACGCACCCTAGATGATGAAAAGTGCAACCAGAATGTCAATCGACAACATGCCCGGGGGTACAAATTTGCTATACGCGTCCCTAGGTAGGGTACTTTTTCATACAAACATCAACGTGTACGGTGCACAAAGTGCGCGGAACAAAAATTGCTCGGTCAGACCTAGGACGGGCCATAACTCGAATACTAAACGTCGCAGATGGGTGTCGTAGAACAATTTTAAGTTCGTCTAATGATTCTACATCCGATTCTGGATAGTGGTTTTTCGACCACTTTTCAACATTTTGTGACACCCCGAACCTAGGGGCAGCTCCCTAGCTTTTTTCAAAAATGTGCACCGAACGGGCCAGAGAGCTCGAGTAGTCGAAAATTTTTTTTTTTGCTAAAACCCCTCAAAACGTGTCAGGAACGCACCCTAGATGATGAAAAGTGCAACCAGAATGTCAATCGACAACATGCCCGGGGGTACAAATTTGCTCTACGCGTCCCTAGGTAGGGTACTTTTTCATACAAACATCAAAGTGTACGGTGCACAAAGTGCGCGGAACAAAAATTGCTCGGTCAGACCTAGGACGGGCCATAACTCGAATACTAAACGTCGCAGATGGGTGTCGTAGAACAATTTTAAGTTCGTCTAATGATTCTACATCCGATTCTGGATAGTGGTTTTTCGACCACTTTTCAACATTTTGTGACACCCCGAACCTAGGGGCAGCTCCCTAGCTTTTTTCAAAAATGTGCACCGAACGGGCCAGAGAGCTCGAGTAGTCGAAAATTTTTTTTTTTGCTAAAACCCCTCAAAACGTGTCAGGAACGCACCCTAGATGATGAAAAGTGCAACCAGAATGTCAATCGACAACATGCCCGGGGGTACAAATTTGCTATACGCGTCCCTAGGTAGGGTACTTTTTCATACAAACATCAACGTGTACGGTGCACAAAGTGCGCGGAACAAAAATTGCTCGGTCAGACCTAGGACGGGCCATAACTCGAATACTAAACGTCGCAGATGGGTGTCGTAGAACAATTTTAAGTTCGTCTAATGATTCTACATCCGATTCTGGATAGTGGTTTTTCGACCACTTTTCAACATTTTGTGACACCCCGAACCTAGGGGCAGCTCCCTAGCTTTTTTCAAAAATGTGCACCGAACGGGCCAGAGAGCTCGAGTAGTCGAAAATTTTTTTTTTTGCTAAAACCCCTCAAAACGTGTCAGGAACGCACCCTAGATGATGAAAAGTGCAACCAGAATGTCAATCGACAACATGCCCGGGGGTACAAATTTGCTATACGCGTCCCTAGGTAGGGTACTTTTTCATACAAACATCAACGTGTACGGTGCACAAAGTGCGCGGAACAAAAATTGCTCGGTCAGACCTAGGACGGGCCATAACTCGAATACTAAACGTCGCAGATGGGTGTCGTAGAACAATTTTAAGTTCGTCTAATGATTCTACATCCGATTCTGGATAGTGGTTTTTCGACCACTTTTCAACATTTTGTGACACCCCGAACCTAGGGGCAGCTCCCTAGCTTTTTTCAAAAATGTGCACCGAACGGGCCAGAGAGCTCGAGTAGTCGAAAATTTTTTTTTTTGCTAAAACCCCTCAAAACGTGTCAGGAACGCACCCTAGATGATGAAAAGTGCAACCAGAATGTCAATCGACAACATGCCCGGGGGTACAAATTTGCTCTACGCGTCCCTAGGTAGGGTACTTTTTCATACAAACATCAAAGTGTACGGTGCACAAAGTGCGCGGAACAAAAATTGCTCGGTCAGACCTAGGACGGGCCATAACTCGAATACTAAACGTCGCAGATGGGTGTCGTAGAACAATTTTAAGTTCGTCTAATGATTCTACATCCGATTCTGGATAGTGGTTTTTCGACCACTTTTCAACATTTTGTGACACCCCGAACCTAGGGGCAGCTCCCTAGCTTTTTTCAAAAATGTGCACCGAACGGGCCAGAGAGCTCGAGTAGTCGAAAATTTTTTTTTTGCTAAAACCCCTCAAAACGTGTCAGGAACGCACCCTAGATGATGAAAAGTGCAACCAGAATGTCAATCGACAACATGCCCGGGGGTACAAATTTGCTCTACGCGTCCCTAGGTAGGGTACTTTTTCATACAAACATCAACGTGTACGGTGCACAAAGTGCGCGGAACAAAAATTGCTCGGTCAGACCTAGGACGGGCCATAACTCGAATACTAAACGTCGCAGATGGGTGTCGTAGAACAATTTTAAATTCGTCTAATGATTCTACATCCGATTCTGGATAGTGGTTTTTCGACCACTTTTCAACATTTTGTGACACCCCGAACCTAGGGGCAGCTCCCTAGCTTTTTTCAAAAATGTGCACCGAACGGGCCAGAGAGCTCGAGTAGTCGAAAATTTTTTTTTTGCTAAAACCCCTCAAAACGTGTCAGGAACGCACCCTAGATGATGAAAAGTGCAACCAGAATGTCAATCGACAACATGCCCGGGGGTACAAATTTGCTATACGCGTCCCTAGGTAGGGTACTTTTTCATACAAACATCAACGTGTACGGTGCACAAAGTGCGCGGAACAAAAATTGCTCGGTCAGACCTAGGACGGGCCATAACTCGAATACTAAACGTCGCAGATGGGTGTCGTAGAACAATTTTAAGTTCGTCTAATGATTCTACATCCGATTCTGGATAGTGGTTTTTCGACCACTTTTCAACATTTTGTGACACCCCGAACCTAGGGGCAGCTCCCTAGCTTTTTTCAAAAATGTGCACCGAACGGGCCAGAGAGCTCGAGTAGTCGAAAAAAATTTTTTTGCTAAAACCCCTCAAAACGTGTCAGGAACGCACCCTAGATGATGAAAAGTGCAACCAGAATGTCAATCGACAACATGCCCGGGGGTACAAATTTGCTCTACGCGTCCCTAGGTAGGGTACTTTTTCATACAAACATCAAAGTGTACGGTGCACAAAGTGCGCGGAACAAAAATTGCTCGGTCAGACCTACAAAGTGCTATATCTCGAATACTAAACGTCGCAGATGGGTGTCGTAGAACAATTTTAAATTCGTCTAATGATTCTACATCCGATTCTGGATAGTGGTTTTTCGACCACTTTTCAATATTTTGTGACACCCCGAACCTAGGGGCAGCTCCCTAGCTTTTTTCAAAAATGTGCACCGAACGGGCCAGAGAGCTCGAGTAGTCGAAAATTTTTTTTTTGCTAAAACCCCTCAAAACGTGTCAGGAACGCACCCTAGATGATGAAAAGTGCAACCAGAATGTCAATCGACAACATGCCCGGGGGTACAAATTTGCTCTACGCGTCCCTAGGTAGGGTACTTTTTCATACAAACATCAAAGTGTACGGTGCACAAAGTGCGCGGAACAAAAATTGCTCGGTCAGACCTAGGACGGGCCATAACTCGAATACTAAACGTCGCAGATGGGTGTCGTAGAACAATTTTAAGTTCGTCTAATGATTCTACATCCGATTCTGGATAGTGGTTTTTCGACCACTTTTCAACATTTTGTGACACCCCGAACCTAGGGGCAGCTCCCTAGCTTTTTTCAAAAATGTGCACCGAACGGGCCAGAGAGCTCGAGTAGTCGAAAATTTTTTTTTTTGCTAAAACCCCTCAAAACGTGTCAGGAACGCACCCTAGATGATGAAAAGTGCAACCAGAATGTCAATCGACAACATGCCCGGGGGTACAAATTTGCTATACGCGTCCCTAGGTAGGGTACTTTTTCATACAAACATCAACGTGTACGGTGCACAAAGTGCGCGGAACAAAAATTGCTCGGTCAGACCTAGGACGGGCCATAACTCGAATACTAAACGTCGCAGATGGGTGTCGTAGAACAATTTTAAGTTCGTCTAATGATTCTACATCCGATTCTGGATAGTGGTTTTTCGACCACTTTTCAACATTTTGTGACACCCCGAACCTAGGGGCAGCTCCCTAGCTTTTTTCAAAAATGTGCACCGAACGGGCCAGAGAGCTCGAGTAGTCGAAAATTTTTTTTTTGCTAAAACCCCTCAAAACGTGTCAGGAACGCACCCTAGATGATGAAAAGTGCAACCAGAATGTCAATCGACAACATGCCCGGGGGTACAAATTTGCTCTACGCGTCCCTAGGTAGGGTACTTTTTCATACAAACATCAAAGTGTACGGTGCACAAAGTGCGCGGAACAAAAATTGCTCGGTCAGACCTGGTACGGGCCATAACTCGAATACTAAACGTCGCAGCTGGGTGTCGTAGAACAATTTTAAGTTCGTCTAATGATTCTACATCCGATTCTGGATAGTGGTTTTTCGACCACTTTTCAACATTTTGTGACACCCCGAACCTAGGGGCAGCTCCCTAGCTTTTTTCAAAAATGTGCACCGAACGGGCCAGAGAGCTCGAGTAATCGAAAATTTTTTTTTTGCTAAAACCCCTCAAAACGTGTAGAAAACTGATTTTAGATGATAAAAAGTGCAACCAGAACGTCAAACGACAACTTTGTTGGGGGTACCCTTTTTACTCTACGGGCCACTAGCTTAGGCGCGCCAACAGCGCTTTCCTCTCGGGTTCCCATTTTTTGCCCTCCTGGGATTATGATCATTTACTCATTGCCTACTATAGGGAAGGTACCTTGCTTCGAGGTCAAAAATGAAGATTTCACCAAATCGTAGTTTTAACCTCTATTTAGTCGTAGGAGCATGGTTTGCAGTGTCCGTGGGTCATATAAGCCCCCGTTTGGGTCATACGTCCCCTCCCCGATGAAAATCGTCATATGACTATAGGCCGAACTTATGAAGCAAAAGTGGTGTCTGGTGGGTTCTGCCGATGATCTTAACCTATGATTTTGAGTTTCCACCCTTTCAAAACGTTTCCTGGAGCAGTACATCACGGGTCTACGGACCCAAAGACTTCGTTGCGATGGTTTCAAGCATAAAAGTTGTAACAGCTAAGGGTTTTTAATACGCGTATATTAAATCCTTGCTTGAAACTAAGCTTCGTTGTCTTTAAACTCTGCAAGACCAATCGAACTTCTTAGGGAAACTCGAAGGATTCACGCTAAGCCGGTGGTGCAGGGCACATAGCGTGATGAAACCGGGTTTCCCTACCAAATGTGGCATATTTTTTCCCTGAGAGCGAAGCTCAGACCCACGTAGGGGAGAGCGAAGTGGAACTTAAATGTTCAATGCAGCAAATGTTCGCCATGC
>NW_026902664.1:0-5000 GCF_943734735.2 Anopheles gambiae | reverse complement strand
ATGATGAGTCTTCCCATTTTACGCTAGTAACGGTAATGATGGACTTCCTCGATGAGGTAATGTCCGAATTTCGAAGGTACAGAGCCGTTAATCGCATGCAGCAGGTCCTCGACCGTCAAACGCAAACGTCGTTTGACGGTAACGATGGATTCGGGCCGCAAACGCGAAAAGGCAGAAGACCAGTGGCTGATGACCAACAGCCTGGTCCAAGTGGGTTGCAAAGGTTGCAACAACAACAACAACAACCATCGAGGTTGACCCCTGTTAGGGAAGCGGTGGAAAATATTCCAAGTCCGAGAAACGGACCGAATATTAATGAGGGTAGCATTAATAAGAGGAAGAAGAAGAAGAGCAAGAAGAAGCAGAATAAGCCCAGGAAGCGGCCTGAGGCTCTGCTGATATCGGACTGCACTTCCGAGGAGCTGGCGAAATTGCTCAAGGAAATGAAGCAGTCCGATGCTCTTAAATCGGTTGGAGAGACAATCTCTAAGGTCCGACGGGCCCAAAATGGAGGCATGTTGCTAGAATTGAAGCAGGGTAGTTCTGCTAGTGCAATTGCCCCAAAGGTTAAGGAAGCGGTGAAGGGCAAGGCGTCAGTGAGAACGCTAGCTCCTTCTAAAATGATTGAGATCATGCATCTCGATGAAATTACCACCCCAGAGGAGGTTGCGGAGTCTGTCAAAGCACAGCTCAACATCGAGATAGAAATAGATCGTATCAAAATGAAGAAAGGCCGCGCGGCCGGTACGCAGTGGGCACGGATCAACGTATCGCTGCCAGACTTTCAAAGCTTCCTGAATTTGGGAAAGCTGAAAGTTGGTTGGTCGATATGCCATATCCGCGAGGTTATGGAAGAGCAGAAATGCTATAAGTGTTGGAAGGTAGGCCATACGAGCTACCATTGTAGGGAACCAGACAGAAGTAATCTGTGCTGGAAATGCGGTTTGAGTGGACACAAGAAGCAAGCTTGTACCAACTCTGTCAAGTGTTTGGATTGCGGTACGAGGTCACAGAACCTTCACGCAACGGGCAGTTATATGTGTCCTAGAAGGCGAACGATTAGATCATAATGGTTAGGTTGCTACAACATAACCAGAATCATTGTTATGCTGCATTTCAATTAATGTGGCAAACGATTAGGGAAGAATCTGCGGATATAGTGTTGATTGCAGATCCGTATCTGGCAACAACCAACGTCAAAGTGTTACGCAATGACGATAACACAGCAGCGGTAGTGGTTAACGCGGACTTACCAGTTAAGGTAGTCAGTAAGGCTCTGAAGGGTTTAATGATAGTTGACATAGGTGATATGCGAGTGGTTAGCGTTTACGCGCCACCTAGATTTAGTATGGAAGAGTTCCAGAACATGTTGGATAACACGGTAATGGCCGTAACCGGTATCCACAAATTCGTTATCGGGGGGGACTTCAACGCTTGGTCAGCAAGTTGGAACAACCAACTTGGCGAGCGTGGAGAAACCCAGAAACGAAGAGGTGAGTGGGTCTTATCAACCTTTGCGCAGATTGACGCAATTTTATTGAACGACGGCAGCACCCCAACTTATGTTGGACCAGGGCGTACGTCAGTAGTTGATCTTACTTTTGCGAGCAGAACAGTTGCAAGATCATTTCAGTGGGAGGTGTTATCTAGCTATATGAACTCTGATCATCGTGCAATACGAATAGATCTTGAGACGCAAAGCGTGCGTAACTTGTCCCGACCCATAACGGGATGGAGCATCAAGTATTTTAGCAAAGATATATTTGAAGTTATGATGCAAGCCGCTTTTGAGACCGAGGTCACAACAAGCGAAGACTTAATGCGTATACTTGTCACGGCGTGTAATGCGACGATGACTAAGCGTAAGAGGTACACTCCTAACAAGAGTGCATTTTGGTGGACGTTAGAGATTGAGGCACTTCGCAAAGAGTGCAAACACCGCGATCGATTAGCGCAAAGAGCATTCAATACTGATCTCTATTCTTCTTTTAGGGACGAGTTCAAGGTGGCAAGGAATGCCCTCAAGCGATTGATCAAGCATACCCGACAGAGGAAGTGGAAAGAGTTCCTGGGAACAGCGAACAACGCATCATTTGGTATTGTATATCATACGTTCAAGAAAGTGGCCGATGGTTCGATTGGACCCCGAACCATGACATTGGACGAGTTTAGGGAAGTGGTGAGCGAGCTTTTTCCTACTCACCCAAACACGGTGTGGCCTGAATATCGTATCGATCAGCCACGAGAGTTTGAAAGAATTACTAATGATGAGATTCTTGCGGTTGCCAGGAGACTACCTAACAAGAAGGCGCCGGGACCAGATGGTATCCCGAATGAGGCGCTGAAAGTTGGTATGTTGACTGCAACCGCTGCATTTTGCAGGGTTTACCAAGGCTGTTTAGAGAACGCGAAGTTCCCCGATGAGTGGAAAAGGCAGAGGTTGGTGTTAATACCGAAGCCGAACAAACCACCAGGGGAACCGGGTTCAGTTCGCCCCATTTGTCTACTAGACGGGGCAGGTAAAGGTTTAGAACGCATCATAGTGCAACGGTTAAATGCACACATCGAGG
Source organism: Anopheles gambiae (assembly GCF_943734735.2). NCBI lineage: Eukaryota > Metazoa > Arthropoda > Insecta > Diptera > Culicidae > Anopheles > Anopheles gambiae. Next base: position 2,430 of record NW_026902664.1, on the reverse strand, counting down.
AGGTCAACGGACTGTCTGACGACCAATTTGGTTTCAGAAGTCGTCGATCAACAGTTGATGCGATTCAACGGGTAGTGGACATTGTTTCGGTAGCTAGAAGTAGAAACAGATACAGTGGACGGTATTGTGCTGTTGTCACATTAGATGTTACTAATGCTTTTAACAGTGCTTCATGGTTGGCGATTGCAAATGCTTTACAGAGAATTAACACTCCTAAATATCTTTATGATATCATTGGTGATTATTTTAGGAATCGTGTGCTGATGTATGATACCACAGATGGACCGGCAGAGATTGCAGTCACATCGGGTGTACCTCAAGGCTCGGTACTTGGCCCAACGTTATGGAACCTCATGTACGACGGAGTCCTACGAGTTGCAATGGTGGAAGGTGCACGGATTATCGGCTATGCAGACGATATAGTGTTGTTGGTGGAAGGTAATTGTGTTGATGATATTGAAATTCTCGTTTCCAGCCAGATTCGCATCATCGACAGATGGATGACCGACAACGGATTAAAGATAGCCCCGACCAAGACCGAGTTCATTATGGTCAGTTCCCATCAGAGGATACAGCATGGGGCTATCAGGGTAGGTGATCACGTAGTACATTCGTCGCGCAGCTTAAAGTATTTGGGGATGGTCTTAGATGACCGCCTCGAATACACTTCACACATCAGGTATGCGGTGGAGAGAGCGACGAAGCTATGGACCACCTTGGTAAGGATGATGCCTAATAAGGCAGGTCCGAGTAGTAATGTTAGGCGAGCAATTGCTCTTACTGTTGTGGCGAAGGTCCGGTATGCCTCGCCCATTTGGTGTCATACCCTTAGATTTGCTAACCGTAGACAATGGCTACGTCGGTTTTACCGGCCAGTAGTCCAGCGAGTTATCTCTTCTTTCAGGACAACTTCTCACGATGCAGTCTGCGTGCTTGCGGGAATGATCCCGCTGCATCTCCTCCTGGACGAGGACTCCAGGACTTTTCATCGGAGACGAGCAGAGAACATCGCCGGATCGGTTGCACGTAACATGGAACGTGTCACAACTATGGAACGATGGCAACGAGAATGGGATGAGAGTGTTCACGGTCGGTGGACATACCGTCTCATACCCGACGTCAACAGATGGATAAGTAGAAGATTTGGTGGTGTAGATTTCTTTCTTTCTCAGTTTCTTTCCAGCCATGGCTTCTACGCCTACCAGCTTCATCGGATGCAGTTAACGAGTTCGCCGCTATGCGATGCGTGCGAGGAACCTGAGGACGCCGAACACACGATATTCCATTGTGTACGTCATCGTGAACTGATCATCAGACTTCAGCATCAAGTCGACGAGGAGTTAACGCCGGAGAACATCATCGAAGTTATGTCTGCTAACAGATATAACTGGAGCATGGTTCACCAAGCAGTACGGACGATTATGATTCGACAACAACATCGGAGACACGTCATCGAACGAGGCGAACGACGTGCTTTGCTCGCCAACATCCAGTTGGCCTTGCAGAGCAGCGACAGTGACGACGAGTAACGACAAGGATTCATCGTAGTTCATCGTAGCTTCATCGCCGAGGGCTAGACAGTGGCTAATCACCACTGTTGGAAGACATTCGTTGCCTGGGATGATGGACATCCACCGCCCGAGTGACGTCGATACCCTAACGGGTGATCCACTCGGGGCCGGTTGAAGGCACGGAGGGGTTTTAGTGAGTAAGAATCTCACACTACCGGGGTTGATCACCCAGGTGTCTTATGCAAGATTTCCCCTTCGATAACAAAAAAAAAAAAAAAAAAAAAAAAAAGGTAGCCAAATGCCTCGTCATCTAATTAGTGACGCGCATGAATGGATTAACGAGATTCCCTCTGTCCCTATCTACTATCTAGCGAAACCACAGCCAAGGGAACGGGCTTGGATGCACTAGCGGGGAAAGAAGACCCTGTTGAGCTTGACTCTAGTCTGGCATTGTAAGGCGATATAGGAGGTGCAGCATAGGTGGGAGGGCTTCCTCGTGGAGCTCGCCTCTGAGATACCACCACTCTTACTGTTGCCTTACTTACATGATTGGGTGGAACAAGCGCGGGCCCCAGGTCCGGATCGTGCGCGCACCTCCTCCGGGGGGCTGTGGCGGCGGTTCGCCTGCGCGCGCCCAATGCGCCGTGTTTCTCGCTCAGCGTCCAGTGTGTCGCTGGGTGGTGCCGCCGGGGAGACTGCATCGTAGCATCGTCGTGTGGTAGCGTGTTACCCGCTTGTCCGACCGTGAGCCGTGGCCCGCAAGGGTACAAGCTTGCGTACGTCCGGTGGCATCGTGGTGCACTGCTTCTGCGCGGTCGATCGTTTATGATGTCACGTTTGCCCCCGGTTCCGCGCGCCGCCCGGCTCGAAGACTCCTGGAAGGTCCTTCGGTCCACGTCATGGACAGTGCCAGGTGCGG
>NW_026902663.1:35000-37500 GCF_943734735.2 Anopheles gambiae | reverse complement strand
CTACACGTTTTGAGGGGTTTTAGCAAAAAAAAAATTTTCGATTACTCGAGCTCTCTGGCCCGTTCGGTGCACATTTTTGAAAAAAGCTAGGGAGCTGCCCCTAGGTTCGGGGTGTCACAAAATGTTGAAAAGTGGTCGAAAAACCACTATCCAGAATCGGATGTAGAATCATTAGACGAACTTAAAATTGTTCTACGACACCCAGCTGCGACGTTTAGTATTCGAGTTATGGCCCGTACCAGGTCTGACCGAGCAATTTTTGTTCCGCGCACTTTGTGCACCGTACACTTTGATGTTTGTATGAAAAAGTACCCTACCTAGGGACGCGTAGAGCAAATTTGTACCCCCGGGCATGTTGTCGATTGACATTCTGGTTGCACTTTTCATCATCTAGGGTGCGTTCCTGACACGTTTTGAGGGGTTTTAGCAAAAAAAAAATTTTCGACTACTCGAGCTCTCTGGCCCGTTCGGTGCACATTTTTGAAAAAAGCTAGGGAGCTGCCCCTAGGTTCGGGGTGTCACAAAATGTTGAAAAGTGGTCGAAAAACCACTATCCAGAATCGGATGTAGAATCATTAGACGAACTTAAAATTGTTCTACGACACCCATCTGCGACGTTTAGTATTCGAGATATATAACACTTTGTAGGTCTGACCGAGCAATTTTTGTTCCGCGCACTTTGTGCACCGTACACTTTGATGTTTGTATGAAAAAGTACCCTACCTAGGGACGCGTAGAGCAAATTTGTACCCCCGGGCATGTTGTCGATTGACATTCTGGTTGCACTTTTCATCATCTAGGGTGCGTTCCTGACACGTTTTGAGGGGTTTTAGCAAAAAAAAAATTTTCGACTACTCGAGCTCTCTGGCCCGTTCGGTGCACATTTTTGAAAAAAGCTAGGGAGCTGCCCCTAGGTTCGGGGTGTCACAAAATGTTGAAAAGTGGTCGAAAAACCACTATCCAGAATCGGATGTAGAATCGTTAGACGAACTTAAAATTGTTCTACGACACCCATCTGCGACGTTTAGTATTCGAGATATATAACACTTTGTAGGTCTGACCGAGCAATTTTTGTTCCGCGCACTTTGTGCACCGTACACGTTGATGTTTGTATGAAAAAGTACCCTACCTAGGGAAACGTAGAGCAAATTTGTACCCCCGGGCATGTTGTCGATTGACATTCTGGTTGCACTTTTCATCATCTAGGGTGCGTTCCTGACACGTTTTGAGGGGTTTTAGCAAAAAAAAAAATTTTCGACTACTCGAGCTCTCTGGCCCGTTCGGTGCACATTTTTGAAAAAAGCTAGGGAGCTGCCCCTAGGTTCGGGGTGTCACAAAATGTTGAAAAGTGGTCGAAAAACCACTATCCAGAATCGGATGTAGAATCATTAGACGAACTTAAAATTGTTCTACGACACCCATCTGCGACGTTTAGTATTCGAGTTATGGCCCGTCCTAGGTCTGACCGAGCAATTTTTGTTCCGCGCACTTTGTGCACCGTACACTTTGATGTTTGTATGAAAAAGTACCCTACCTAGGGACGCGTAGAGCAAATTTGTACCCCCGGGCATGTTGTCGATTGACATTCTGGTTGCACTTTTCATCATCTAGGGTGCGTTCCTGACACGTTTTGAGGGGTTTTAGCAAAAAAAAAAATTTTCGACTACTCGAGCTCTCTGGCCCGTTCGGTGCACATTTTTGAAAAAAGCTAGGGAGCTGCCCCTAGGTTCGGGGTGTCACAAAATGTTGAAAAGTGGTCGAAAAACCACTATCCAGAATCGGATGTAGAATCATTAGACGAACTTAAAATTGTTCTACGACACCCATCTGCGACGTTTAGTATTCGAGTTATGGCCCGTCCTAGGTCTGACCGAGCAATTTTTGTTCCGCGCACTTTGTGCACCGTACACTTTGATGTTTGTATGAAAAAGTACCCTACCTCGGGACGCGTAGAGCAAATTTGTACCCCCGGGCATGTTGTCGATTGACATTCTGGTTGCACTTTTCATCATCTAGGGTGCGTTCCTGACACGTTTTGAGGGGTTTTAGCAAAAAAAAAATTTTCGACTACTCGAGCTCTCTGGCCCGTTCGGTGCACATTTTTGAAAAAAGCTAGGGAGCTGCCCCTAGGTTCGGGGTGTCACAAAATGTTGAAAAGTGGTCGAAAAACCACTATCCAGAATCGGATGTAGAATCATTAGACGAATTTAAAATTGTTCTACGACACCCATCTGCGACGTTTAGTATTCGAGATATAGCACTTTGTAGGTCTGACCGAGCAATTTTTGTTCCGCGCACTTTGTGTTCATGGATGTCGATAAAGGTACAAGTTGCCGGTCGGGATAGCCGTGCACCAAAACTGTGTACCGATCAGGGAAAGTACAAGACGAAGGGTGCATCTCGAGCGTACGCGTTCATAGATGTCCATGTTGGTACACTTGCACCAAAATTGTGTACCAATCAGGGAAAGTACAACATGGAGGGCGCAGCCCGGGCGTAC
>NW_026902663.1:22500-30000 GCF_943734735.2 Anopheles gambiae | reverse complement strand
CTCCTCGTCTTCAGTCCTGGTGCTCCTGGTTGCCCTGCACCCGTTGTCCACTGGTCCTGCCAGCGCCTCATCGTCTCCTCCCGTTGCCGCTTTCGTATGTCCGATTGAACTCCACCACTCGCTACCTTTTCGTCGTGGCAGCGGATATCCTCCTGCATGAGGAGGACTAACGGGGTGGTGTTGGCAACAACGCAAGCGGCATCATAAGAAACGGTCTGGAAGGCGCTGGCGACTCGGAGAGCCCCCGGTCGATGCGCCCTTTGGACCGATTTGCGATGGGTCTCCTTGTCGAGCACCCATCGCCCCCAGGTGGCAACTCCGTATCGGATGATACTGTTGCCGACGTTTACGAGCTGTCTCCTACTGCGGCTCTTAGGACCACGCTTGTTCGGCATCAGGCAGGTCAAGGCATTCGTAATCCGTGAAGCCTTATTGACCACCCTCTCCAGATGCCGGCTGTGGTGCTGTTTGCGGCAGAGGTCCACTCCCAGGTACTTCAGCGTTTCCGTGGATTGGATCGAGTGACCGCCCGCTTGAAGCTCTGCGAGCTGCGGGACATGATGGGTACAAAAGATCATGAACCCGGTCTTTTGGTGGGCAAGTTCCAAACCGACTCCTTGCAGCCACCGCTCGATCCTCTCCAGGTTAGCCGTTGCTAATGCGCTGACCTGTTCCGTGGTCCTTCCCAAAAATGTGAAGGCCACGTCGTCAGCGAACCCGATGATGTCCGCTCGTAGTCCTTCGAGCGGCAAGCGGAGTAGGTCGTCGTACATGACGTTCCAAAGTGTTGGTCCTAGAACCGAACCCTGAGGAACGCCAGCAGATACAGTCCTCGACACTATTCCTTCATCCGTATCGTAGTGGAGCGTTCGGCCAATGAAATAGTTCCGCAGCAACGCCTGCAAATAAGGCGGAGTGTTTTTACGCTGCAGAGCTTGGCCGATCGCTGTCCAGTTTGCCGAGTTAAAGGCATTCCGGACGTCCACCGTTACCACCGCACAGAGACGATCCCCCTTTCGCTTTTTGTCTAGAGCGACTTTACCATTGTCCATCACCCGAGTGATGGCATCAACGGTTGAACGCCCTTTACGGAAACCGTACTGGGCGTCCGAAAGTCCCCCGGTCGACTCCAGATGGGTTGTCAGCCTCCGCTGAATCAACCGCTCTAAAATTTTCCCCAGCACACTCAGCAAACAAATTGGCCGGTATGACGAGGGCTCCCCAGGTGGTTTTCCCGACTTGGTAAGCAGCACCAGTTGTTGCCGCTTCCATGCGTCGGGAAAAGTGCCTGCCTCCAGTAGCTGCTTGTAGCTTTTGGCAAAAACTTCCGGAAAAGCCAGAATTGCCGCAGCTGCAGCCATATTTGGAATATTGTCGTCCCCCGGAGCTTTCTTGGGGTTGAGTGAGCGGGCAATTTCCTTCAACTCTTCCGCCAACTCCTCCTCCGAGACCGGATCCTGTGGATCCTCACCTACTTCCGTCTCGGGCCACTCCATCGGGGGACGATCGGGAAAGAGCTCATTCACGATGAACTGGAGCTTGTTGGCATCCCGTTCCATCGGAACCCGAGCTCCTTCCCACTGCTGCTTGCGGATTTGGTAAGCAGGGCCAAAGCCGTGCGGTTCCAATTGTTCCGGCAGATCCTGCTTGTGTTGGTCTTTGCTGAGCTTGATGGCCCGTTCCAGGGCAGCGCGTGCGTCCGACTTCATTTGACGCCTTTCCTCGCGCTGCTCCTCGGTCCGGGCCCGGTTGAACCGCCGTTTCATTCCGTGATAATGGCTGCGCAACCGATCAATCTCGGACGTCCACCAATAAACTGGCCGCCGGCCCTGTCGCCTTGGGGGTTGCCTAGGCATGGTGCCATCACAGGCCACCGTGATGGCCTGGGTAAGCTCCTCTGGCGTAGCAACATGCCCAAAAATGTCCTGGTCCCTCAAGATTTCAACGAACAAATCCTTGTCGAAGAATCTTGTGGACCACCTTCCCCCATTCGCTGCTGAGTGTACCTCGTTGTTGGCGCGCTGTCTCGGAACCCTGCCGACCACAAACTTGATAGTATTGTGGTCACTTGGGGTTTCGTCACACACGCGCCAATTGTTGTCCCCTACCAAGGAGGGGCTGCAAAAGGATACGTCCACGATGGAGTTGCGACCATTTGCCCCAATCCAAGTGCTCTGGTTGCCCTGGTTCAGGAGAACCAATCCCAGAGCAGCCGCCGCATCCATCACAACTCCCCCCCTAGATACCCTTTCCCCGTCGTTTGGCCTCCGCTCCATCCCCCATGCACCTGACCAGGCGTTTACATCACCCCCGATCACGGTGTCCCGATTCCGTGGAAGTACAGACACGATTTCGGTCCATTTGCGTTTGTACTCCTCGACAGTCAAATCGGAACCCACGGGTGGTAGGTAGACAGAACAAAAAACGATTCCCCGCATCTCGACCACAACGAAGTCCTCGCGTTGGTTGTCAATGATGCGCTGAAAAGGATAATCCCCAACTGATACCACTGCTACCCGTCCAGTGGTATCGGTAACCCAATTGCTGTTATTATTCGGCACCCAATAGGGGTCCGAGATAATCAGAATATCACAACCCTCGGCACGAGCACTGTGCAAAAGCAAGTCTTGTGCCGTTTGGTCATGATTGAGGTTCTGTTGGAACACTCTAATCATGACTGGGCTGTGGGGTTACCTTTCCAAAGTAGCGGCAACTGCGCTGGCCCAGCGAATGCCCGATTGCATCCGGGCCCTCGCATCCCAAGCACTTCCGCTCCCTAGTGCACGGTCCCTCGTGCTTATCTTCCGCGCAGCGATGGCATTTGCTACTGCGGTCCTTGCCACGGCAACGGGCAGCAGTATGCCCGTATTCGTAGCACCGGTAGCATTGCCGCCGACGCTCCAAAAGCCGAAGCCTGCAGCATTTGCTGAAACCGACTGTGTATTGCCTTGCCAGGGCCTGGTCGGTCACCGCTATTGCTGGGCAGTCGAAAAATGCGACCAACGTACCGTAATGCGTTTTTACGGTCGTGATCTGGTCGCTGAAAATTTCAACGCCCAGCGCGGCACTCATTTCCGAAGAAATTTCTTCGGACGAAGTGCCAGGCGGAATGTTGGTGCAGTTCACCCGCACTGAGGGTGTCCGCGGACGGCATTTTGCTTTGCCATCAAGGGCCGCAGACACCTCTCTCCAAAGGGTCATCGTTTCCTGGTGCGACATTGGTGCTAGCTCCAGGAGTAGATGACCCTTAAAGTTTGTGCGGATTCTCTGCACATCCTCTTTCTTCACCGTTTCCCTAAGGATAGGCATCATGTCCGCGTGCTTGAATCCCCCAATTGATTCAAGCTCGATGGCGTTTGGCATTCGGCCGGCCCTGGGATTAGAAGCAGGTGCCGGCTTTTGCTTGGGTTGGGGAGCAGAAGGTGGCGTGTTTGCGGTGAGGCTGGCTGCTTGCTCAGCTTCACGCTGCTTCTTCCTCTTCCGTCTCTCCCGGCGCACGGCGGTCTTCCCCTTTACCGTCCGCCATTCTTGCGCACCCTCTTGCCCCTCTAATGGTCCAGATCCCTGGTCCGTCGAACAAATTTCCCCTTCGCAAGGTTCCTCTGCCACAACTACCTTGGCATTCCGACCCTTTCCCTTCTTCTTGCCCTTTTTCCCTTCCTGACCCACCAGCTGTTGTCCCTGTTCCCCATTTCCTCCTGTTTTGGCCTCATTCTCCCTAACTAGTGTGTTGAACATCTCCCGCATAATTCCCCCAAAAACAGTGAGGAATTTGGTGATATCGGTCTCGTCCAAAGGCAAAGATCCCGGTTGCGGCTCCTGATTAGGGCCTGCCAAAGGCCCTAATTCTTGCTCCAACACCGGGTCCTCCACCACGAGATCCTCGGTTCCCGTTCCAACATCAACTCCTGACCCCGCCTCTCCCAGCCAAATTGCTGGAAGATTGTGCAGCAGGGCTAAGACTGAGCCGATACGCTCTTCCCAATTCGAGAATTGGGGCGTCTTGGCTAAAATAGCCCTGTGCTTCACGGTGTCCCTGATAAACAGCATGAGCTCATGTTTTGCTTTTTGCAATGGGCCCATGGGATTTGACTCTGCTGGATATGCGGTAGCGAAAAATTTCCTGTCGTAAATTTGCCCTGCCTTAGAGCCCTCCCCTTGGCTGTCTTCCGCAATCTGCGGGAGAACAGAGACCCTTTTTGATTTTCCCTCCACCTCTACCGAAGAAGCTCTTCGTAGGGCAGGTGCCTTGGAAGCCATCAGCTGGGTTGTTGATGCCCGTCTACCAAAGCTGGTGGCCGAAGCCTTAGACGGGGACATCGTTCCCAGCGAGCTACGGCGGACGGAATATCTACTCGTCACTGCCTTCGAGGGACTACTTCTACGAACTAAAGTGGAGCGTGTGTTCATCACCATTTTTCTACTGGGTTATTTCTACGGTTAAATCCTGTGGAGGTTATTGTGACTGTCTACTTGTTTTCTAAGGAATTTCGCAAGTTTGTTAATTGATTGATTGATTAAGTAATTATTGTCGGGTTTTGGGACGAATTTAATGTCAAATTTTTAAATTAAAACGGAGAATGAATTTATTGTCAAATTAAAACGAAAGATGTCAATGGATTTCGCGCTGTAATCAAATTGTCAATTAATTTTGCTGTCAATGTGATGAGGCGTTTGATGTCACTGTCAGTCAAGTAATTGATAAAACTGTCAAATCTATTTGAATGTCAATGGTACTGTGATGTTTTACGTCAATGTCTAATGGATGCAATTTAATGTCATGGGAATAATCAAATAAGATGATTAAAGTTATTTTCAAATTGATGCAACGGAGAAAGTATTAACTGGGTTAGATGGTATTAATAAATAAAAGAAAAAGCTTAGGAAGCGATTTAAACGATTGAGAGCGGATTTAAGTACACTTTAATTTAATTTAGAAAAGGGGAATTTCATAAATTGAAAGAGTTTTCCGAGATTAAAATTTTAGTTTAATAGTTGTCAGTCTATTTGTTGTCAATAACGGTAAATGTCAGGTTTGAACAAGCTGTCCAAACAATTTAAATGTCAACAGGGTATGAAGTTGTGTATTTAAGGATTAATAGAATTGAATTTGTTATTGTGTAATAAATTGTTACTTGAGCATAAGTGATTTTAATTTAATTTAATTGGTTGAATATAAATAATTGATTTTTAAATTATTATTTAATCGGTTGCAACTGTCAAAGAATTTTAATTATAACTGTCAACCAATTTAAGATGTCAAGGTGACGTTAGGTGTCCGATATTTTGAGCTGTCAAATTAATTATGTGTCAACGTTAGATGTCAAGTGTTAAAATGTCTAATCAAACTATTTTGTTATTATTAAGAGAATTTAATATTAATAATTATTTAAATTATTTAAATCAGAAAACTAATATTTTTTTTTTTTTTAATACATGCAGAGAACCAGGAGAAAAAATTACTACGTGATTATTAAAACTTCTACTTGTTAAAGAGTTATTGGTTATGGTTGAAGAAGACGAATTACTATTTAAAAGAAGTTATTGGAAATTTGTTGGTAAATATTAGAATTTGTTAAATTATTTTATATGGAAACTAATACAAAGTGTATAAATGTATTAGTTAATTGAGATTTAATTTTGTAAGGGAATATAACTCTTTGGATTGTGATGGAAAGTATGCTTGTCTAATTGTTGAGCGTTGAATTTGAAATTGTAATTTATTAATTTGCTCTATTGTGCTTATGGCGTTGTAAGTTAATTATTTTAAATAAAGGATTTTTTAAAACAATTATTCGTTTAAATATTCGAGTGAAAAAAATTAAACATTAATTTTATTTTAAATTGAAAATAATTTGCTCATGGATAGAAAGTGAATTAGGGATAATATTTAAATATTCGCAGAAGGCTTTCTATGTGTAATTTCAGTTTTTTCAGAGTTTTCGAGATTTGAATGAGATGAATGAAATGAATGAAATTTAAGAGTGCTTAAAAGTGACAAACTACGTGAGGAGACGTGTGTGCTTCAACATTACAGGTAAAATGGACCAAATGTCTCGTTATATTTTTGGCTATGCTACGGGATACAGGTAAAATGGCTTTCCAGTCACCTTGCTCTACGCTCCCTTACTGGAGATATGTTTGTTAGTATTACGAGAGTTTTGAAATTTGGTTAGGATAGATTTTGAAAATTTAAATTGTTAGTTCTACTGGTTTGGGGAATTATTCTTCTTTACGAATGGTGGTTTTGATTTTTTTTACTGTTATGTGTCTTTTCAAAAATTAAAGGTATCTTTAAGTTGGATATTAAAAATTTTAATTAATCTAATGATATTGGGAAGTATACAAGGAATTTAAAGTTTATTATTATGTAACAAGTTGTAACTTGAGGAACGAAATTTTAATTTAACTTAGTTGGTTAAATATAAATAATTGATTTTTTAAATTATTATTTAATCGGTTGCAACTGTCAAAGAATTTCAATTATAGCTGTCAACCAATTCAAGATGTCAAGGTGACGTTAGGTGTCAGATATATTGAGCTGTCAGTTTGATTATATGTCAACGTCAAATGTCAAGTGTTGAAATGTCAATTCAAACTATTTTGTTATTTTTAAATTAATTAATATTAATAATTACTTAAACTATTTAAATTCATTAATTATTTTATTTTAGATGCAAAGAACCGGGAGAAAAAATAACTACGTGATTATTTAACTTCTGCTTGTAAAAGGGTTATTGGTTATGGTTGGAGAAGACGAATTATTATTTAAAATAAGTAATTGGAAATTTGTTGGTTGATATTAGAATTTGTTAAATTAATTTATATGGAAACTAATACAAAGTGTATAAATGTATTAGTTAATTGAGATTTAATTTTGTAAGGGAATATAACTCTTTGGATTGTGATGGAAAGTATGCTTGAATACAAGCAGTCTAATTGTTGAGCGTTGAATTTGAAATTGTAATTTATTAATTTGCTCTATTGTGCTTAAGGCGATGTAAGTTAATTGTTTTAAAAAAAGGGTTTTTTTTAACAATTATTCGATTAAATATTTGAGTGAAAAAATTAAATAAATATATTTTTTTTTTTTAAGTTGAAAATAATTTGCTCATGGATAAAAACTGAACTGGGGATAATTTTAAAATTTTCGCAGAAGGCTTTCTATGTAAAATTTAAGTTTTTTCAGAGTTTTCGAGATTTGAATGAAATGAATGAAATGAATGAAATTTAAGAGTGCTTAAAAGTGACAAACTACGTGAGGAGACGTGTGTGCTTCAACGTTACAGGTAAAATGGACCAAGTGTCCCGTTATATTTTTGGCTATGCTACGGGATACAGGTAAAATAGTTTCCGGTCACTTTACTCTACGCTCTACACTGGAGATATGTTTGTTAGTTTTACGAGAGTTTTGAAATTTGGTTAGAATAGATTTTGAAAATTGAAATTGTTAGTTCTACTGGTTTGGGAAATTTTTCTACTTTACGAATGGTGGTTCAA
>NW_026902663.1:10000-12500 GCF_943734735.2 Anopheles gambiae | reverse complement strand
GTTCGGGGTGTCACAAAATGTTGAAAAGTGGTCGAAAAACCACTATCCAGAATCGGATGTAGAATCGTTAGACGAATTTAAAATTGTTCTACGACACCCATCTGCGACGTTTAGTATTCGAGATATATAACACTTTGTAGGTCTGACCGAGCAATTTTTGTTCCGCGCACTTTGTGCACCGTACACTTTGATGTTTGTATGAAAAAGTACCCTACCTAGGGACGCGTAGAGCAAATTTGTACCCCCGGGCATGTTGTCGATTGACATTCTGGTTGCACTTTTCATCATCTAGGGTGCGTTCCTGACACGTTTTGAGGGGTTTTAGCAAAAAAAAAATTTTCGACTACTCGAGCTCTCTGGCCCGTTCGGTGCACATTTTTGAAAAAAGCTAGGGAGCTGCCCCTAGGTTCGGGGTGTCACAAAATATTGAAAAGTGGTCGAAAAACCACTATCCAGAATCGGATGTAGAATCATTAGACGAATTTAAAATTGTTCTACGACACCCATCTGCGACGTTTAGTATTCGAGATATAGCACTTTGTAGGTCTGACCGAGCAATTTTTGTTCCGCGCACTTTGTGCACCGTACACTTTGATGTTTGTATGAAAAAGTACCCTACCTAGGGACGCGTAGAGCAAATTTGTACCCCCGGGCATGTTGTCGATTGACATTCTGGTTGCACTTTTCATCATCTAGGGTGCGTTCCTGACACGTTTTGAGGGGTTTTAGCAAAAAAATTTTTTTCGACTACTCGAGCTCTCTGGCCCGTTCGGTGCACATTTTTGAAAAAAGCTAGGGAGCTGCCCCTAGGTTCGGGGTGTCACAAAATATTGAAAAGTGGTCGAAAAACCACTATCCAGAATCGGATGTAGAATCATTAGACGAATTTAAAATTGTTCTACGACACCCATCTGCGACGTTTAGTATTCGAGATATAGCACTTTGTAGGTCTGACCGAGCAATTTTTGTTCCGCGCACTTTGTGTTCATGGATGTCGATAAAGGTACAAGTTGCCGGTCGGGATAGCCGTGCACCAAAACTGTGTACCGATCAGGGAAAGTACAAGACGAAGGGTGCATCTCGAGCGTACGCGTTCATAGATGTCCATGTTGGTACACTTGCACCAAAATTGTGTACCAATCAGGGAAAGTACAACATGGAGGGCGCAGCCCGGGCGTACCCGATCATGGATGTCCATGTTGATACAATCTACGTGTACGTACCTAGTTTTTGTATCAAAAGTTGCATTAAAGTGCTTGTATGCTTAAAATGCTTATCTCAACCGGTCACCTTTTGGCCTGTCCTTTTATAACAGAAACCTAGAAAGATACTCGATATTTTTGTGTTTTTCCATTAGCCCGGGACGACGAAATGAGCTATGTGCACATCGTGCAGAAAACTGTCTTCGCCACGCATGTTTTTGTCTATCCACTCATATAATCACCCACATTTGTGTTCAACACGGACGGCGCAGCCCGAGCGAACGCGTTAATGTTTATGTTTGTACACACTGCTTGTACGATTCTAGGATTTGGTAATTGCGTCACAGTGCCCGACCGTCGCGGACACCATTCTTGGACAGAAGTCCTAGTACGTAGAGTACTTTCCCTAGGTATGTGCTCGTTCGTGACTATCGTTGCGTGCTTACGGACACGCTTGGGTATGTTTACCATACAAGGTTTACTAGGGAAACCTGGGAAGGACGCTTGCCCTCCCGTCGCGGACACCATTCTTGGAAAGAAGTCCTAGTACGTAGCGTTCCTTATTTTACTTGATCAGTTTGTAATGCATTCGCTTTGTTCCATCGACTTCTGCTACTGCTCACTAAGGGGTGTTCGTTTGCGATGTGTACGATAAGCAACTGTCTATCCTAACCAGCAGTTAATCAACACTTTTCACCCAAGTCATAGGAACATAGAGTACTTTTCCTAATCGGTACACAATTTTGGTGCACCTCTAACCTGGCCGGCACTTTATCGTTACGTTTTGTGCATAACCTAGGGACGTGGTGTAAGTTTCATGATTTTTATGTTTGATTCGGTTTATTATGATTGAAAACTACGCTACGTCCCAGAAATTTGAACTCGACTACTTCCTCCATGTGGCGCCAAAAGCTACTGGGCAACGCCTAGCTAATGCCCCATTTGTACTTCAATTTGCATAATCAATTTTGAAAAATACGCTAAGTCCCAGAAATCTGAACTCGAATACTTTTGCCACGTGGCGCAAAAAAGCTACTGAGAAACGCCTAGCCTTTTACCCATTTATAATTTAGTTTTCGTTATTAGTTTTGAACAATACGCAAAGTTCCAAGAATCTGAACTCGAATACTTTTTACATGTGCCGCCAAAAGCTACTGAGCAACGCCTAGGTTGATACATTTTTGGTACATGGAGTGTATGCATGCAGGATTACTGCCGTGCTGGACCGAAAAATCGAACTTGCTACTAGAACGTAAAGTAATTCCCCTAGATAGGTGCTTTTGCATACCTCTGATCGA
>NW_026902662.1:0-49160 GCF_943734735.2 Anopheles gambiae | reverse complement strand
CTTTGATGTTTGTATGAAAAAGTACCCTACCTAGGGACGCGTAGAGCAAATTTGTACCCCCGGGCATGTTGTCGATTGACATTCTGGTTGCACTTTTCATCATCTAGGGTGCGTTCCTGACACGTTTTGAGGGGTTTTAGCAAAAAAAAATTTTTCGACTACTCGAGCTCTCTGGCCCGTTCGGTGCACATTTTTGAAAAAAGCTAGGGAGCTGCCCCTAGGTTCGGGGTGTCACAAAATGTTGAAAAGTGGTCGAAAAACCACTATCCAGAATCGGATGTAGAATCGTTAGACGAACTTAAAATTGTTCTACGACACCCATCTGCGACGTTTAGTATTCGAGATATGGCCCGTCCTAGGTCTGACCGAGCAATTTTTGTTCCGCGCACTGTGTGCACCGTACACTTTGATGTTTGTATGAAAAAGTACCCTACCTAGGGACGCGTAGAGCAAATTTGTACCCCCGGGCATGTTGTCGATTGACGTTCTGGTTGCACTTTTCATCATCTAGGGTGCGTTCCTGACACGTTTTGAGGGGTTTTAGCAAAAAAATTTTTTCGACTACTCGAGCTCTCTGGCCCGTTCGGTGCACATTTTTGAAAAAAGCTAGGGAGCTGCCCCTAGGTTCGGGGTGTCACAAAATGTTGAAAAGTGGTCGAAAAACCACTATCCAGAATCGGATGTAGAATCGTTAGACGAACTTAAAATTGTTCTACGACACCCATCTGCGACGTTTAGTATTCGAGATATGGCCCGTCCTAGGTCTGACCGAGCAATTTTTGTTCCGCGCACTTTGTGCACCGTACACTTTGATGTTTGTATGAAAAAGTACCCTACCTAGGGACGCGTAGAGCAAATTTGTACCCCCGGGCATGTTGTCGATTGACATTCTGGTTGCACTTTTCATCATCTAGGGTGCGTTCCTGACACGTTTTGAGGGGTTTTAGCAAAAAAAAATTTTTCGACTACTCGAGCTCTCTGGCCCGTTCGGTGCACATTTTTGAAAAAAGCTAGGGAGCTGCCCCTAGGTTCGGGGTGTCACAAAATGTTGAAAAGTGGTCGAAAAACCACTATCCAGAATCGGATGTAGAATCGTTAGACGAACTTAAAATTGTTCTACGACACCCATCTGCGACGTTTAGTATTCGAGATATGGCCCGTCCTAGGTCTGACCGAGCAATTTTTGTTCCGCGCACTGTGTGCACCGTACACTTTGATGTTTGTATGAAAAAGTACCCTACCTAGGGACGCGTAGAGCAAATTTGTACCCCCGGGCATGTTGTCGATTGACGTTCTGGTTGCACTTTTCATCATCTAGGGTGCGTTCCTGACACGTTTTGAGGGGTTTTAGCAAAAAAAATTTTTTCGACTACTCGAGCTCTCTGGCCCGTTCGGTGCACATTTTTGAAAAAAGCTAGGGAGCTGCCCCTAGGTTCGGGGTGTCACAAAATGTTGAAAAGTGGTCGAAAAACCACTATCCAGAATCGGATGTAGAATCGTTAGACGAACTTAAAATTGTTCTACGACACCCATCTGCGACGTTTAGTATTCGAGATATAGCACTTTGTAGGTCTGACCGAGCAATTTTTGTTCCGCGCACTTTGTGCACCGTACACTTTGATGTTTGTATGAAAAAGTACCCTACCTAGGGACGCGTAGAGCAAATTTGTACCCCCGGGCATGTTGTCGATTGACATTCTGGTTGCACTTTTCATCATCTAGGGTGCGTTCCTGACACGTTTTGAGGGGTTTTAGCGAAAAAAAATGTTTCGACTACTCGAGCTCTCTGGCCCGTTCGGTGCACATTTTTGAAAAAAGCTAGGGAGCTGCCCCTAGGTTCGGGGTGTCACAAAATGTTGAAAAGTGGTCGAAAAACCACTATCCAGAATCGGATGTAGAATCGTTAGACGAACTTAAAATTGTTCTACGACACCCATCTGCGACGTTTAGTATTCGAGATATGGCCCGTCCTAGGTCTGACCGAGCAATTTTTGTTCCGCGCACTTTGTGCACCGTACACTTTGATGTTTGTATGAAAAAGTACCCTACCTAGGGACGCGTAGAGCAAATTTGTACCCCCGGGCATGTTGTCGATTGACATTCTGGTTGCACTTTTCATCATCTAGGGTGCGTTCCTGACACGTTTTGAGGGGTTTTAGCAAAAAAAAATGTTTCGACTACTCGAGCTCTCTGGCCCGTTCGGTGCACATTTTTGAAAAAAGCTAGGGAGCTGCCCCTAGGTTCGGGGTGTCACAAAATGTTGAAAAGTGGTCGAAAAACCACTATCCAGAATCGGATGTAGAATCGTTAGACGAACTTAAAATTGTTCTACGACACCCATCTGCGACGTTTAGTATTCGAGATATGGCCCGTCCTAGGTCTGACCGAGCAATTTTTGTTCCGCGCACTTTGTGCACCGTACACTTTGATGTTTGTATGAAAAAGTACCCTACCTAGGGACGCGTAGAGCAAATTTGTACCCCCGGGCATGTTGTCGATTGACATTCTGGTTGCACTTTTCATCATCTAGGGTGCGTTCCTGACACGTTTTGAGGGGTTTTAGCAAAAAAAAATGTTTCGACTACTCGAGCTCTCTGGCCCGTTCGGTGCACATTTTTGAAAAAAGCTAGGGAGCTGCCCCTAGGTTCGGGGGTGTCACAAAATGTTGAAAAGTGGTCGAAAAACCACTATCCAGAATCGGATGTAGAATCGTTAGACGAACTTAAAATTGTTCTACGACACCCATCTGCGACGTTTAGTATTCGAGATATGGCCCGTCCTAGGTCTGACCGAGCAATTTTTGTTCCGCGCACTTTGTGCACCGTACACTTTGATGTTTGTATGAAAAAGTACCCTACCTAGGGACGCGTAGAGCAAATTTGTACCCCCGGGCATGTTGTCGATTGACATTCTGGTTGCACTTTTCATCATCTAGGGTGCGTTCCTGACACGTTTTGAGGGGTTTTTTGAAAAAAAAAATTTTCGACTACTCGAGCTCTCTGGCCCGTTCGGTGCACATTTTTGAAAAAAGCTAGGGAGCTGCCCCTAGGTTCGGGGTGTCACAAAATGTTGAAAAGTGGTCGAAAAACCACTATCCAGAATCGGATGAAGAATCGTTTGACGAACTTAAAATTGTTCTACGACACCCATCTGCGACGTTTAGTATTCGAGATATAGCACTTTGTAGGTCTGACCGAGCAATTTTTGTTCCGCGCACTTTGTGCACCGTACACTTTGATGTTTGTATGAAAAAGTACCCTACCTAGGGACGCGTTGAGCAAATTTGTACCCCCGGGCATGTTGTCGATTGACATTCTGGTTGCACTTTTCATCATCTAGGGTGCGTTCCTGACACGTTTTGAGGGGTTTTAGCAAAAAAAAAATGTTTCGACTACTCGAGCTCTCTGGCCCGTTCGGTGCACATTTTTGAAAAAAGCTAGGGAGCTGCCCCTAGGTTCGGGGTGTCACAAAATGTTGAAAAGTGGTCGAAAAACCACTATCCAGAATCGGATGTAGAATCGTTAGACGAACTTAAAATTGTTCTACGACACCCATCTGCGACGTTTAGTATTCGAGATATGGCCCGTCCTAGGTCTGACCGAGCAATTTTTGTTCCGCGCACTTTGTGCACCGTACACTTTGATGTTTGTATGAAAAAGTACCCTACCTAGGGGACGCGTAGAGCAAATTTGTACCCCCGGGCAAGTTGTCGATTGACATTCTGGTTGCACTTTTCATCATCTAGGGTGCGTTCCTGACACGTTTTGAGGGGTTTTAGCAAAAAAAAATGTTTCGACTACTCGAGCTCTCTGGCCCGTTCGGTGCACATTTTTGAAAAAAGCTAGGGAGCTGCCCCTAGGTTCGGGGTGTCACAAAATGTTGAAAAGTGGTCGAAAAACCACTATCCAGAATCGGATGTAGAATCGTTAGACGAACTTAAAATTGTTCTACGACACCCATCTGCGACGTTTAGTATTCGAGATATGGCCCGTCCTAGGTCTGACCGAGCAATTTTTGTTCCGCGCACTTTGTGCACCGTACACTTTGATGTTTGTATGAAAAAGTACCCTACCTAGGGACGCGTAGAGCAAATTTGTACCCCCGGGCATGTTGTCGATTGACATTCTGGTTGCACTTTTCATCATCTAGGGTGCGTTCCTGACACGTTTTGAGGGGTTTTAGCAAAAAAAAAATTTTCGACTACTCGAGCTCTCTGGCCCGTTCGGTGCACATTTTTGAAAAAAGCTAGGGAGCTGCCCCTAGGTTCGGGGTGTCACAAAATGTTGAAAAGTGGTCGAAAAACCACTATCCAGAATCGGATGTAGAATCGTTAGACGAACTTAAAATTGTTCTACGACACCCATCTGCGACGTTTAGTATTCGAGATATGGCCCGTCCTAGGTCTGACCGAGCAATTTTTGTTCCGCGCACTTTGTGCACCGTACACTTTGATGTTTGTATGAAAAAGTACCCTACCTAGGGACGCGTAGAGCAAATTTGTACCCCCGGGCATGTTGTCGATTGACATTCTGGTTGCACTTTTCATCATCTAGGGTGCGTTCCTGACACGTTTTGAGGGGTTTTAGCAAAAAAAAATGTTTCGACTACTCGAGCTCTCTGGCCCGTTCGGTGCACATTTTTGAAAAAAGCTAGGGAGCTGCCCCTAGGTTCGGGGTGTCACAAAATGTTGAAAAGTGGTCGAAAAACCACTATCCAGAATCGGATGTAGAATCGTTAGACGAACTTAAAATTGTTCTACGACACCCATCTGCGACGTTTAGTATTCGAGATATGGCCCGTCCTAGGTCTGACCGAGCAATTTTTGTTCCGCGCACTTTGTGCACCGTACACTTTGATGTTTGTATGAAAAAGTACCCTACCTAGGGACGCGTAGAGCAAATTTGTACCCCCGGGCATGTTGTCGATTGACATTCTGGTTGCACTTTTCATCATCTAGGGTGCGTTCCTGACACGTTTTGAGGGGTTTTAGCAAAAAAAAATGTTTCGACTACTCGAGCTCTCTGGCCCGTTCGGTGCACATTTTTGAAAAAAGCTAGGGAGCTGCCCCTAGGTTCGGGGTGTCACAAAATGTTGAAAAGTGGTCGAAAAACCACTATCCAGAATCGGATGTAGAATCGTTAGACGAACTTAAAATTGTTCTACGACACCCATCTGCGACGTTTAGTATTCGAGATATGGCCCGTCCTAGGTCTGACCGAGCAATTTTTGTTCCGCGCACTTTGTGCACCGTACACTTTGATGTTTGTATGAAAAAGTACCCTACCTAGGGACGCGTAGAGCAAATTTGTACCCCCGGGCATGTTGTCGATTGACATTCTGGTTGCACTTTTCATCATCTAGGGTGCGTTCCTGACACGTTTTGAGGGGTTTTAGCAAAAAAAAAATGTTTCGACTACTCGAGCTCTCTGGCCCGTTCGGTGCACATTTTTGAAAAAAGCTAGGGAGCTGCCCCTAGGTTCGGGGTGTCACAAAATGTTGAAAAGTGGTCGAAAAACCACTATCCAGAATCGGATGTAGAATCGTTAGACGAACTTAAAATTGTTCTACGACACCCATCTGCGACGTTTAGTATTCGAGATATGGCCCGTCCTAGGTCTGACCGAGCAATTTTTGTTCCGCGCACTTTGTGCACCGTACACTTTGATGTTTGTATGAAAAAGTACC
Source organism: Anopheles gambiae (assembly GCF_943734735.2). Classification (NCBI taxonomy): domain Eukaryota; kingdom Metazoa; phylum Arthropoda; class Insecta; order Diptera; family Culicidae; genus Anopheles; species Anopheles gambiae. The sequence continues at coordinate 43,475 of NW_026902662.1, read as the reverse complement.
CTACCTAGGGACGCGTAGAGCAAATTTGTACCCCCGGGCATGTTGTCGATTGACATTCTGGTTGCACTTTTCATCATCTAGGGTGCGTTCCTGACACGTTTTGAGGGGTTTTTTCAAAAAAAAAATTTTCGACTACTCGAGCTCTCTGGCCCGTTCGGTGCACATTTTTGAAAAAAGCTAGGGAGCTGCCCCTAGGTTCGGGGTGTCACAAAATGTTGAAAAGTGGTCGAAAAACCACTATCCAGAATCAGATCGGAAGAATCGTTTGACGAACTTAAAATTGTTCTACGACACCCATCTGCGACGTTTAGTATTCGAGATATAGCACTTTGTAGGTCTGACCGAGCAATTTTTGTTCCGCGCACTTTGTGCACCGTACACTTTGATGTTTGTATGAAAAAGTACCCTACCTAGGGACGCGTTGAGCAAATTTGTACCCCCGGGCATGTTGTCGATTGACATTCTGGTTGCACTTTTCATCATCTAGGGTGCGTTCCTGACACGTTTTGAGGGGTTTTAGCAAAAAAAAAATGTTTCGACTACTCGAGCTCTCTGGCCCGTTCGGTGCACATTTTTGAAAAAAGCTAGGGAGCTGCCCCTAGGTTCGGGGTGTCACAAAATGTTGAAAAGTGGTCGAAAAACCACTATCCAGAATCGGATGTAGAATCGTTAGACGAACTTAAAATTGTTCTACGACACCCATCTGCGACGTTTAGTATTCGAGATATGGCCCGTCCTAGGTCTGACCGAGCAATTTTTGTTCCGCGCACTTTGTGCACCGTACACTTTGATGTTTGTATGAAAAAGTACCCTACCTAGGGACGCGTAGAGCAAATTTGTACCCCCGGGCAAGTTGTCGATTGACATTCTGGTTGCACTTTTCATCATCTAGGGTGCGTTCCTGACACGTTTTGAGGGGTTTTAGCAAAAAAAAAATGTTTCGACTACTCGAGCTCTCTGGCCCGTTCGGTGCACATTTTTGAAAAAAGCTAGGGAGCTGCCCCTAGGTTCGGGGTGTCACAAAATGTTGAAAAGTGGTCGAAAAACCACTATCCAGAATCGGATGTAGAATCGTTAGACGAACTTAAAATTGTTCTACGACACCCATCTGCGACGTTTAGTATTCGAGATATGGCCCGTCCTAGGTCTGACCGAGCAATTTTTGTTCCGCGCACTTTGTGCACCGTACACTTTGATGTTTGTATGAAAAAGTACCCTACCTAGGGACGCGTAGAGCAAATTTGTACCCCCGGGCATGTTGTCGATTGACATTCTGGTTGCACTTTTCATCATCTAGGGTGCGTTCCTGACACGTTTTGAGGGGTTTTAGCAAAAAAAAAAATTTCGACTACTCGAGCTCTCTGGCCCGTTCGGTGCACATTTTTGAAAAAAGCTAGGGAGCTGCCCCTAGGTTCGGGGTGTCACAAAATGTTGAAAAGTGGTCGAAAAACCACTATCCAGAATCGGATGTAGAATCGTTAGACGAACTTAAAATTGTTCTACGACACCCATCTGCGACGTTTAGTATTCGAGATATGGCCCGTCCTAGGTCTGACCGAGCAATTTTTGTTCCGCGCACTGTGTGCACCGTACACTTTGATGTTTGTATGAAAAAGTACCCTACCTAGGGACGCGTAGAGCAAATTTGTACCCCCGGGCATGTTGTCGATTGACATTCTGGTTGCACTTTTCATCATCTAGGGTGCGTTCCTGACACGTTTTGAGGGGTTTTAGCAAAAAAAAAATGTTTCGACTACTCGAGCTCTCTGGCCCGTTCGGTGCACATTTTTGAAAAAAGCTAGGGAGCTGCCCCTAGGTTCGGGGTGTCACAAAATGTTGAAAAGTGGTCGAAAAACCACTATCCAGAATCGGATGTAGAATCGTTAGACGAACTTAAAATTGTTCTACGACACCCATCTGCGACGTTTAGTATTCGAGATATGGCCCGTCCTAGGTCTGACCGAGCAATTTTTGTTCCGCGCACTTTGTGCACCGTACACTTTGATGTTTGTATGAAAAAGTACCCTACCTAGGGACGCGTAGAGCAAATTTGTACCCCCGGGCATGTTGTCGATTGACATTCTGGTTGCACTTTTCATCATCTAGGGTGCGTTCCTGACACGTTTTGAGGGGTTTTAGCAAAAAAAAAATGTTTCGACTACTCGAGCTCTCTGGCCCGTTCGGTGCACATTTTTGAAAAAAGCTAGGGAGCTGCCCCTAGGTTCGGGGTGTCACAAAATGTTGAAAAGTGGTCGAAAAACCACTATCCAGAATCGGATGTAGAATCGTTAGACGAACTTAAAATTGTTCTACGACACCCATCTGCGACGTTTAGTATTCGAGATATGGCCCGTCCTAGGTCTGACCGAGCAATTTTTGTTCCGCGCACTTTGTGCACCGTACACTTTGATGTTTGTATGAAAAAGTACCCTACCTAGGGACGCGTAGAGCAAATTTGTACCCCCGGGCATGTTGTCGATTGACATTCTGGTTGCACTTTTCATCATCTAGGGTGCGTTCCTGACACGTTTTGAGGGGTTTTAGCAAAAAAAAATGTTTCGACTACTCGAGCTCTCTGGCCCGTTCGGTGCACATTTTTGAAAAAAGCTAGGGAGCTGCCCCTAGGTTCGGGGTGTCACAAAATGTTGAAAAGTGGTCGAAAAACCACTATCCAGAATCGGATGTAGAATCGTTAGACGAACTTAAAATTGTTCTACGACACCCATCTGCGACGTTTAGTATTCGAGATATGGCCCGTCCTAGGTCTGACCGAGCAATTTTTGTTCCGCGCACTTTGTGCACCGTACACTTTGATGTTTGTATGAAAAAGTACCCTACCTAGGGACGCGTAGAGCAAATTTGTACCCCCGGGCATGTTGTCGATTGACATTCTGGTTGCACTTTTCATCATCTAGGGTGCGTTCCTGACACGTTTTGAGGGGTTTTAGCAAAAAAAAATGTTTCGACTACTCGAGCTCTCTGGCCCGTTCGGTGCACATTTTTGAAAAAAGCTAGGGAGCTGCCCCTAGGTTCGGGGTGTCACAAAATGTTGAAAAGTGGTCGAAAAACCACTATCCAGAATCGGATGTAGAATCGTTAGACGAACTTAAAATTGTTCTACGACACCCATCTGCGACGTTTAGTATTCGAGATATGGCCCGTCCTAGGTCTGACCGAGCAATTTTTGTTCCGCGCACTTTGTGCACCGTACACTTTGATGTTTGTATGAAAAAGTACCCTACCTAGGGACGCGTAGAGCAAATTTGTACCCCCGGGCATGTTGTCGATTGACATTCTGGTTGCACTTTTCATCATCTAGGGTGCGTTCCTGACACGTTTTGAGGGGTTTTAGCAAAAAAAAATTTTTCGACTACTCGAGCTCTCTGGCCCGTTCGGTGCACATTTTTGAAAAAAAGCTAGGGAGCTGCCCCTAGGTTCGGGGTGTCACAAAATGTTGAAAAGTGGTCGAAAAACCACTATCCAGAATCGGATGTAGAATCGTTAGACGAACTTAAAATTGTTCTACGACACCCATCTGCGACGTTTAGTATTCGAGATATGGCCCGTCCTAGGTCTGACCGAGCAATTTTTGTTCCGCGCACTTTGTGCACCGTACACTTTGATGTTTGTATGAAAAAGTACCCTACCTAGGGACGCGTAGAGCAAATTTGTACCCCCGGGCAAGTTGTCGATTGACATTCTGGTTGCACTTTTCATCATCTAGGGTGCGTTCCTGACACGTTTTGAGGGGTTTTAGCAAAAAAAAATGTTTCGACTACTCGAGCTCTCTGGCCCGTTCGGTGCACATTTTTGAAAAAAGCTAGGGAGCTGCCCCTAGGTTCGGGGTGTCACAAAATGTTGAAAAGTGGTCGAAAAACCACTATCCAGAATCGGATGTAGAATCGTTAGACGAACTTAAAATTGTTCTACGACACCCATCTGCGACGTTTAGTATTCGAGATATGGCCCGTCCTAGGTCTGACCGAGCAATTTTTGTTCCGCGCACTTTGTGCACCGTACACTTTGATGTTTGTATGAAAAAGTACCCTACCTAGGGACGCGTAGAGCAAATTTGTACCCCCGGGCATGTTGTCGATTGACATTCTGGTTGCACTTTTCATCATCTAGGGTGCGTTCCTGACACGTTTTGAGGGGTTTTAGCAAAAAAAAAATTTTCGACTACTCGAGCTCTCTGGCCCGTTCGGTGCACATTTTTGAAAAAAGCTAGGGAGCTGCCCCTAGGTTCGGGGTGTCACAAAATGTTGAAAAGTGGTCGAAAAACCACTATCCAGAATCGGATGTAGAATCGTTAGACGAACTTAAAATTGTTCTACGACACCCATCTGCGACGTTTAGTATTCGAGATATGGCCCGTCCTAGGTCTGACCGAGCAATTTTTGTTCCGCGCACTTTGTGCACCGTACACTTTGATGTTTGTATGAAAAAGTACCCTACCTAGGGACGCGTAGAGCAAATTTGTACCCCCGGGCATGTTGTCGATTGACATTCTGGTTGCACTTTTCATCATCTAGGGTGCGTTCCTGACACGTTTTGAGGGGTTTTAGCAAAAAAAAATGTTTCGACTACTCGAGCTCTCTGGCCCGTTCGGTGCACATTTTTGAAAAAAGCTAGGGAGCTGCCCCTAGGTTCGGGGTGTCACAAAATGTTGAAAAGTGGTCGAAAAACCACTATCCAGAATCGGATGTAGAATCGTTAGACGAACTTAAAATTGTTCTACGACACCCATCTGCGACGTTTAGTATTCGAGATATGGCCCGTCCTAGGTCTGACCGAGCAATTTTTGTTCCGCGCACTTTGTGCACCGTACACGTTGATGTTTGTATGAAAAAGTACCCTACCTAGGGACGCGTAGAGCAAATTTGTACCCCCGGGCATGTTGTCGATTGACATTCTGGTTGCACTTTTCATCATCTAGGGTGCGTTCCTGACACGTTTTGAGGGGTTTTAGCAAAAAAAAATTTTTCGACTACTCGAGCTCTCTGGCCCGTTCGGTGCACATTTTTGAAAAAAGCTAGGGAGCTGCCCCTAGGTTCGGGGTGTCACAAAATGTTGAAAAGTGGTCGAAAAACCACTATCCAGAATCGGATGTAGAATCGTTAGACGAACTTAAAATTGTTCTACGACACCCATCTGCGACGTTTAGTATTCGAGATATGGCCCGTCCTAGGTCTGACCGAGCAATTTTTGTTCCGCGCACTTTGTGCACCGTACACTTTGATGTTTGTATGAAAAAGTACCCTACCTAGGGACGCGTAGAGCAAATTTGTACCCCCGGGCATGTTGTCGATTGACATTCTGGTTGCACTTTTCATCATCTAGGGTGCGTTCCTGACACGTTTTGAGGGGTTTTAGCAAAAAAAAATGTTTCGACTACTCGAGCTCTCTGGCCCGTTCGGTGCACATTTTTGAAAAAAGCTAGGGAGCTGCCCCTAGGTTCGGGGTGTCACAAAATGTTGAAAAGTGGTCGAAAAACCACTATCCAGAATCGGATGTAGAATCGTTAGACGAACTTAAAATTGTTCTACGACACCCATCTGCGACGTTTAGTATTCGAGATATGGCCCGTCCTAGGTCTGACCGAGCAATTTTTGTTCCGCGCACTTTGTGCACCGTACACTTTGATGTTTGTATGAAAAAGTACCCTACCTAGGGACGCGTAGAGCAAATTTGTACCCCCGGGCATGTTGTCGATTGACATTCTGGTTGCACTTTTCATCATCTAGGGTGCGTTCCTGACACGTTTTGAGGGGTTTTAGCAAAAAAAAATGTTTCGACTACTCGAGCTCTCTGGCCCGTTCGGTGCACATTTTTGAAAAAAGCTAGGGAGCTGCCCCTAGGTTCGGGGTGTCACAAAATGTTGAAAAGTGGTCGAAAAACCACTATCCAGAATCGGATGTAGAATCGTTAGACGAACTTAAAATTGTTCTACGACACCCATCTGCGACGTTTAGTATTCGAGATATGGCCCGTCCTAGGTCTGACCGAGCAATTTTTGTTCCGCGCACTTTGTGCACCGTACACTTTGATGTTTGTATGAAAAAGTACCCTACCTAGGGACGCGTAGAGCAAATTTGTACCCCCGGGCATGTTGTCGATTGACATTCTGGTTGCACTTTTCATCATCTAGGGTGCGTTCCTGACACGTTTTGAGGGGTTTTAGCAAAAAAAAATTTTTCGACTACTCGAGCTCTCTGGCCCGTTCGGTGCACATTTTTGAAAAAAGCTAGGGAGCTGCCCCTAGGTTCGGGGTGTCACAAAATGTTGAAAAGTGGTCGAAAAACCACTATCCAGAATCGGATGTAGAATCGTTAGACGAACTTAAAATTGTTCTACGACACCCATCTGCGACGTTTAGTATTCGAGATATGGCCCGTCCTAGGTCTGACCGAGCAATTTTTGTTCCGCGCACTTTGTGCACCGTACACTTTGATGTTTGTATGAAAAAGTACCCTACCTAGGGACGCGTAGAGCAAATTTGTACCCCCGGGCATGTTGTCGATTGACATTCTGGTTGCACTTTTCATCATCTAGGGTGCGTTCCTGACACGTTTTGAGGGGTTTTAGCAAAAAAAAATGTTTCGACTACTCGAGCTCTCTGGCCCGTTCGGTGCACATTTTTGAAAAAAGCTAGGGAGCTGCCCCTAGGTTCGGGGTGTCACAAAATGTTGAAAAGTGGTCGAAAAACCACTATCCAGAATCGGATGTAGAATCGTTAGACGAACTTAAAATTGTTCTACGACACCCATCTGCGACGTTTAGTATTCGAGATATGGCCCGTCCTAGGTCTGACCGAGCAATTTTTGTTCCGCGCACTTTGTGCACCGTACACTTTGATGTTTGTATGAAAAAGTACCCTACCTAGGGACGCGTAGAGCAAATTTGTACCCCCGGGCATGTTGTCGATTGACATTCTGGTTGCACTTTTCATCATCTAGGGTGCGTTCCTGACACGTTTTGAGGGGTTTTAGCAAAAAAAAATTTTTCGACTACTCGAGCTCTCTGGCCCGTTCGGTGCACATTTTTGAAAAAAGCTAGGGAGCTGCCCCTAGGTTCGGGGTGTCACAAAATGTTGAAAAGTGGTCGAAAAACCACTATCCAGAATCGGATGTAGAATCGTTAGACGAACTTAAAATTGTTCTACGACACCCATCTGCGACGTTTAGTATTCGAGATATGGCCCGTCCTAGGTCTGACCAATTTTTGTTCCGCGCACTTTGTGCACCGTACACTTTGATGTTTGTATGAAAAAGTACCCTACCTAGGGACGCGTAGAGCAAATTTGTACCCCCGGGCATGTTGTCGATTGACATTCTGGTTGCACTTTTCATCATCTAGGGTGCGTTCCTGACACGTTTTGAGGGGTTTTAGCAAAAAAAAATTTTTCGACTACTCGAGCTCTCTGGCCCGTTCGGTGCACATTTTTGAAAAAAGCTAGGGAGCTGCCCCTAGGTTCGGGGTGTCACAAAATGTTGAAAAGTGGTCGAAAAACCACTATCCAGAATCGGATGTAGAATCGTTAGACGAACTTAAAATTGTTCTACGACACCCATCTGCGACGTTTAGTATTCGAGATATGGCCCGTCCTAGGTCTGACCGAGCAATTTTTGTTCCGCGCACTTTGTGCACCGTACACTTTGATGTTTGTATGAAAAAGTACCCTACCTAGGGACGCGTAGAGCAAATTTGTACCCCCGGGCATGTTGTCGATTGACATTCTGGTTGCACTTTTCATCATCTAGGGTGCGTTCCTGACACGTTTTGAGGGGTTTTAGCAAAAAAAAATGTTTCGACTACTCGAGCTCTCTGGCCCGTTCGGTGCACATTTTTGAAAAAAGCTAGGGAGCTGCCCCTAGGTTCGGGGTGTCACAAAATGTTGAAAAGTGGTCGAAAAACCACTATCCAGAATCGGATGTAGAATCGTTAGACGAACTTAAAATTGTTCTACGACACCCATCTGCGACGTTTAGTATTCGAGATATGGCCCGTCCTAGGTCTGACCGAGCAATTTTTGTTCCGCGCACTTTGTGCACCGTACACTTTGATGTTTGTATGAAAAAGTACCCTACCTAGGGACGCGTAGAGCAAATTTGTACCCCCGGGCATGTTGTCGATTGACATTCTGGTTGCACTTTTCATCATCTAGGGTGCGTTCCTGACACGTTTTGAGGGGTTTTAGCAAAAAAAAATTTTTCGACTACTCGAGCTCTCTGGCCCGTTCGGTGCACATTTTTGAAAAAAGCTAGGGAGCTGCCCCTAGGTTCGGGGTGTCACAAAATGTTGAAAAGTGGTCGAAAAACCACTATCCAGAATCGGATGTAGAATCGTTAGACGAACTTAAAATTGTTCTACGACACCCATCTGCGACGTTTAGTATTCGAGATATGGCCCGTCCTAGGTCTGACCGAGCAATTTTTGTTCCGCGCACTTTGTGCACCGTACACTTTGATGTTTGTATGAAAAAGTACCCTACCTAGGGACGCGTAGAGCAAATTTGTACCCCCGGGCATGTTGTCGATTGACATTCTGGTTGCACTTTTCATCATCTAGGGTGCGTTCCTGACACGTTTTGAGGGGTTTTAGCAAAAAAAAATGTTTCGACTACTCGAGCTCTCTGGCCCGTTCGGTGCACATTTTTGAAAAAAGCTAGGGAGCTGCCCCTAGGTTCGGGGTGTCACAAAATGTTGAAAAGTGGTCGAAAAACCACTATCCAGAATCGGATGTAGAATCGTTAGACGAACTTAAAATTGTTCTACGACACCCATCTGCGACGTTTAGTATTCGAGATATGGCCCGTCCTAGGTCTGACCGAGCAATTTTTGTTCCGCGCACTTTGTGCACCGTACACTTTGATGTTTGTATGAAAAAGTACCCTACCTAGGGACGCGTAGAGCAAATTTGTACCCCCGGGCATGTTGTCGATTGACATTCTGGTTGCACTTTTCATCATCTAGGGTGCGTTCCTGACACGTTTTGAGGGGTTTTAGCAAAAAAAAATTTTTCGACTACTCGAGCTCTCTGGCCCGTTCGGTGCACATTTTTGAAAAAAGCTAGGGAGCTGCCCCTAGGTTCGGGGTGTCACAAAATGTTGAAAAGTGGTCGAAAAACCACTATCCAGAATCGGATGTAGAATCGTTAGACGAACTTAAAATTGTTCTACGACACCCATCTGCGACGTTTAGTATTCGAGATATAGCACTTTGTAGGTCTGACCGAGCAATTTTTGTTCCGCGCACTTTGTGCACCGTTCACTTTGATGTTTGTATGAAAAAGTACCCTACCTAGGGACGCGTAGAGCAAATTTGTACCCCCGGGCATGTTGTCGATTGACATTCTGGTTGCACTTTTCATCATCTAGGGTGCGTTCCTGACACGTTTTGAGGGGTTTTAGCAAAAAAAAATTTTTCGACTACTCGAGCTCTCTGGCCCGTTCGGTGCACATTTTTGAAAAAAGCTAGGGAGCTGCCCCTAGGTTCGGGGTGTCACAAAATGTTGAAAAGTGGTCGAAAAACCACTATCCAGAATCGGATGTAGAATCGTTAGACGAACTTAAAATTGTTCTACGACACCCATCTGCGACGTTTAGTATTCGAGATATGGCCCGTCCTAGGTCTGACCGAGCAATTTTTGTTCCGCGCACTTTGTGCACCGTACACTTTGATGTTTGTATGAAAAAGTACCCTACCTAGGGACGCGTAGAGCAAATTTGTACCCCCGGGCATGTTGTCGATTGACATTCTGGTTGCACTTTTCATCATCTAGGGTGCGTTCCTGACACGTTTTGAGGGGTTTTAGCAAAAAAAAATGTTTCGACTACTCGAGCTCTCTGGCCCGTTCGGTGCACATTTTTGAAAAAAGCTAGGGAGCTGCCCCTAGGTTCGGGGTGTCACAAAATGTTGAAAAGTGGTCGAAAAACCACTATCCAGAATCGGATGTAGAATCGTTAGACGAACTTAAAATTGTTCTACGACACCCATCTGCGACGTTTAGTATTCGAGATATGGCCCGTCCTAGGTCTGACCGAGCAATTTTTGTTCCGCGCACTTTGTGCACCGTACACTTTGATGTTTGTATGAAAAAGTACCCTACCTAGGGACGCGTAGAGCAAATTTGTACCCCCGGGCATGTTGTCGATTGACATTCTGGTTGCACTTTTCATCATCTAGGGTGCGTTCCTGACACGTTTTGAGGGGTTTTAGCAAAAAAAAATTTTCGACTACTCGAGCTCTCTGGCCCGTTCGGTGCACATTTTTGAAAAAAGCTAGGGAGCTGCCCCTAGGTTCGGGGTGTCACAAAATGTTGAAAAGTGGTCGAAAAACCACTATCCAGAATCGGATGTAGAATCGTTAGACGAACTTAAAATTGTTCTACGACACCCATCAGCGACGTTTAGTATTCGAGATATGGCCCGTCCTAGGTCTGACCGAGCAATTTTTGTTCCGCGCACTTTGTGCACCGTACACTTTGATGTTTGTATGAAAAAGTACCCTACCTAGGGACGCGTAGAGCAAATTTGTACCCCCGGGCATGTTGTCGATTGACATTCTGGTTGCACTTTTCATCATCTAGGGTGCGTTCCTGACACGTTTTGAGGGGTTTTAGCAAAAAAAAAATGTTTCGACTACTCGAGCTCTCTGGCCCGTTCGGTGCACATTTTTGAAAAAAGCTAGGGAGCTGCCCCTAGGTTCGGGGTGTCACAAAATGTTGAAAAGTGGTCGAAAAACCACTATCCAGAATCGGATGTAGAATCGTTAGACGAACTTAAAATTGTTCTACGACACCCATCTGCGACGTTTAGTATTCGAGATATGGCCCGTCCTAGGTCTGACCGAGCAATTTTTGTTCCGCGCACTTTGTGCACCGTACACTTTGATGTTTGTATGAAAAAGTACCCTACCTAGGGACGCGTAGAGCAAATTTGTACCCCCGGGCATGTTGTCGATTGACATTCTGGTTGCACTTTTCATCATCTAGGGTGCGTTCCTGACACGTTTTGAGGGGTTTTAGCAAAAAAAAATTTTTCGACTACTCGAGCTCTCTGGCCCGTTCGGTGCACATTTTTGAAAAAAGCTAGGGAGCTGCCCCTAGGTTCGGGGTGTCACAAAATGTTGAAAAGTGGTCGAAAAACCACTATCCAGAATCGGATGTAGAATCGTTAGACGAACTTAAAATTGTTCTACGACACCCATCTGCGACGTTTAGTATTCGAGATATGGCCCGTCCTAGGTCTGACCGAGCAATTTTTGTTCCGCGCACTTTGTGCACCGTACACTTTGATGTTTGTATGAAAAAGTACCCTACCTAGGGACGCGTAGAGCAAATTTGTACCCCCGGGCATGTTGTCGATTGACATTCTGGTTGCACTTTTCATCATCTAGGGTGCGTTCCTGACACGTTTTGAGGGGTTTTAGCAAAAAAAAATGTTTCGACTACTCGAGCTCTCTGGCCCGTTCGGTGCACATTTTTGAAAAAAGCTAGGGAGCTGCCCCTAGGTTCGGGGTGTCACAAAATGTTGAAAAGTGGTCGAAAAACCACTATCCAGAATCGGATGTAGAATCGTTAGACGAACTTAAAATTGTTCTACGACACCCATCTGCGACGTTTAGTATTCGAGATATGGCCCGTCCTAGGTCTGACCGAGCAATTTTTGTTCCGCGCACTTTGTGCACCGTACACTTTGATGTTTGTATGAAAAAGTACCCTACCTAGGGACGCGTAGAGCAAATTTGTACCCCCGGGCATGTTGTCGATTGACATTCTGGTTGCACTTTTCATCATCTAGGGTGCGTTCCTGACACGTTTTGAGGGGTTTTAGCAAAAAAAAATGTTTCGACTACTCGAGCTCTCTGGCCCGTTCGGTGCACATTTTTGAAAAAAGCTAGGGAGCTGCCCCTAGGTTCGGGGTGTCACAAAATGTTGAAAAGTGGTCGAAAAACCACTATCCAGAATCGGATGTAGAATCGTTAGACGAACTTAAAATTGTTCTACGACACCCATCTGCGACGTTTAGTATTCGAGATATGGCCCGTCCTAGGTCTGACCGAGCAATTTTTGTTCCGCGCACTTTGTGCACCGTACACTTTGATGTTTGTATGAAAAAGTACCCTACCTAGGGACGCGTAGAGCAAATTTGTACCCCCGGGCATGTTGTCGATTGACATTCTGGTTGCACTTTTCATCATCTAGGGTGCGTTCCTGACACGTTTTGAGGGGTTTTAGCAAAAAAAAATTTTTCGACTACTCGAGCTCTCTGGCCCGTTCGGTGCACATTTTTGAAAAAAGCTAGGGAGCTGCCCCTAGGTTCGGGGTGTCACAAAATGTTGAAAAGTGGTCGAAAAACCACTATCCAGAATCGGATGTAGAATCGTTAGACGAACTTAAAATTGTTCTACGACACCCATCTGCGACGTTTAGTATTCGAGATATGGCCCGTCCTAGGTCTGACCGAGCAATTTTTGTTCCGCGCACTTTGTGCACCGTACACTTTGATGTTTGTATGAAAAAGTACCCTACCTAGGGACGCGTAGAGCAAATTTGTACCCCCGGGCATGTTGTCGATTGACATTCTGGTTGCACTTTTCATCATCTAGGGTGCGTTCCTGACACGTTTTGAGGGGTTTTAGCAAAAAAAAATGTTTCGACTACTCGAGCTCTCTGGCCCGTTCGGTGCACATTTTTGAAAAAAGCTAGGGAGCTGCCCCTAGGTTCGGGGTGTCACAAAATGTTGAAAAGTGGTCGAAAAACCACTATCCAGAATCGGATGTAGAATCGTTAGACGAACTTAAAATTGTTCTACGACACCCATCTGCGACGTTTAGTATTCGAGATATGGCCCGTCCTAGGTCTGACCGAGCAATTTTTGTTCCGCGCACTTTGTGCACCGTACACTTTGATGTTTGTATGAAAAAGTACCCTACCTAGGGACGCGTAGAGCAAATTTGTACCCCCGGGCATGTTGTCGATTGACATTCTGGTTGCACTTTTCATCATCTAGGGTGCGTTCCTGACACGTTTTGAGGGGTTTTAGCAAAAAAAAATGTTTCGACTACTCGAGCTCTCTGGCCCGTTCGGTGCACATTTTTGAAAAAAGCTAGGGAGCTGCCCCTAGGTTCGGGGTGTCACAAAATGTTGAAAAGTGGTCGAAAAACCACTATCCAGAATCGGATGTAGAATCGTTAGACGAACTTAAAATTGTTCTACGACACCCATCTGCGACGTTTAGTATTCGAGATATGGCCCGTCCTAGGTCTGACCGAGCAATTTTTGTTCCGCGCACTTTGTGCACCGTACACTTTGATGTTTGTATGAAAAAGTACCCTACCTAGGGACGCGTAGAGCAAATTTGTACCCCCGGGCATGTTGTCGATTGACATTCTGGTTGCACTTTTCATCATCTAGGGTGCGTTCCTGACACGTTTTGAGGGGTTTTAGCAAAAAAAAATGTTTCGACTACTCGAGCTCTCTGGCCCGTTCGGTGCACATTTTTGAAAAAAGCTAGGGAGCTGCCCCTAGGTTCGGGGTGTCACAAAATGTTGAAAAGTGGTCGAAAAACCACTATCCAGAATCGGATGTAGAATCGTTAGACGAACTTAAAATTGTTCTACGACACCCATCTGCGACGTTTAGTATTCGAGATATGGCCCGTCCTAGGTCTGACCGAGCAATTTTTGTTCCGCGCACTTTGTGCACCGTACACTTTGATGTTTGTATGAAAAAGTACCCTACCTAGGGACGCGTAGAGCAAATTTGTACCCCCGGGCATGTTGTCGATTGACATTCTGGTTGCACTTTTCATCATCTAGGGTGCGTTCCTGACACGTTTTGAGGGGTTTTAGCAAAAAAAAATTTTTCGACTACTCGAGCTCTCTGGCCCGTTCGGTGCACATTTTTGAAAAAAGCTAGGGAGCTGCCCCTAGGTTCGGGGTGTCACAAAATGTTGAAAAGTGGTCGAAAAACCACTATCCAGAATCGGATGTAGAATCGTTAGACGAACTTAAAATTGTTCTACGACACCCATCTGCGACGTTTAGTATTCGAGATATGGCCCGTCCTAGGTCTGACCGAGCAATTTTTGTTCCGCGCACTTTGTGCACCGTACACTTTGATGTTTGTATGAAAAAGTACCCTACCTAGGGACGCGTAGAGCAAATTTGTACCCCCGGGCATGTTGTCGATTGACATTCTGGTTGCACTTTTCATCATCTAGGGTGCGTTCCTGACACGTTTTGAGGGGTTTTAGCAAAAAAAAATGTTTCGACTACTCGAGCTCTCTGGCCCGTTCGGTGCACATTTTTGAAAAAAGCTAGGGAGCTGCCCCTAGGTTCGGGGTGTCACAAAATGTTGAAAAGTGGTCGAAAAACCACTATCCAGAATCGGATGTAGAATCGTTAGACGAACTTAAAATTGTTCTACGACACCCATCTGCGACGTTTAGTATTCGAGATATGGCCCGTCCTAGGTCTGACCGAGCAATTTTTGTTCCGCGCACTTTGTGCACCGTACACTTTGATGTTTGTATGAAAAAGTACCCTACCTAGGGACGCGTAGAGCAAATTTGTACCCCCGGGCATGTTGTCGATTGACATTCTGGTTGCACTTTTCATCATCTAGGGTGCGTTCCTGACACGTTTTGAGGGGTTTTAGCAAAAAAAAATGTTTCGACTACTCGAGCTCTCTGGCCCGTTCGGTGCACATTTTTGAAAAAAGCTAGGGAGCTGCCCCTAGGTTCGGGGTGTCACAAAATGTTGAAAAGTGGTCGAAAAACCACTATCCAGAATCGGATGTAGAATCGTTAGACGAACTTAAAATTGTTCTACGACACCCATCTGCGACGTTTAGTATTCGAGATATGGCCCGTCCTAGGTCTGACCGAGCAATTTTTGTTCCGCGCACTTTGTGCACCGTACACTTTGATGTTTGTATGAAAAAGTACCCTACCTAGGGACGCGTAGAGCAAATTTGTACCCCCGGGCATGTTGTCGATTGACATTCTGGTTGCACTTTTCATCATCTAGGGTGCGTTCCTGACACGTTTTGAGGGGTTTTAGCAAAAAAAAATGTTTCGACTACTCGAGCTCTCTGGCCCGTTCGGTGCACATTTTTGAAAAAAGCTAGGGAGCTGCCCCTAGGTTCGGGGTGTCACAAAATGTTGAAAAGTGGTCGAAAAACCACTATCCAGAATCGGATGTAGAATCGTTAGACGAACTTAAAATTGTTCTACGACACCCATCTGCGACGTTTAGTATTCGAGATATGGCCCGTCCTAGGTCTGACCGAGCAATTTTTGTTCCGCGCACTTTGTGCACCGTACACTTTGATGTTTGTATGAAAAAGTACCCTACCTAGGGACGCGTAGAGCAAATTTGTACCCCCGGGCATGTTGTCGATTGACATTCTGGTTGCACTTTTCATCATCTAGGGTGCGTTCCTGACACGTTTTGAGGGGTTTTAGCAAAAAAAAATGTTTCGACTACTCGAGCTCTCTGGCCCGTTCGGTGCACATTTTTGAAAAAAGCTAGGGAGCTGCCCCTAGGTTCGGGGTGTCACAAAATGTTGAAAAGTGGTCGAAAAACCACTATCCAGAATCGGATGTAGAATCGTTAGACGAACTTAAAATTGTTCTACGACACCCATCTGCGACGTTTAGTATTCGAGATATGGCCCGTCCTAGGTCTGACCGAGCAATTTTTGTTCCGCGCACTTTGTGCACCGTACACTTTGATGTTTGTATGAAAAAGTACCCTACCTAGGGACGCGTAGAGCAAATTTGTGCCCCCGGGCATGTTGTCGATTGACATTCTGGTTGCACTTTTCATCATCTAGGGTGCGTTCCTGACACGTTTTGAGGGGTTTTTGCAAAAAAAAATTTTTCGACTACTCGAGCTCTCTGGCCCGTTCGGTGCACATTTTTGAAAAAAGCTAGGGAGCTGCCCCTAGGTTCGGGGTGTCACAAAATGTTGAAAAGTGGTCGAAAAACCACTATCCAGAATCGGATGTAGAATCGTTAGACGAACTTAAAATTGTTCTACGACACCCATCTGCGACGTTTAGTATTCGAGATATGGCCCGTCCTAGGTCTGACCGAGCAATTTTTGTTCCGCGCACTTTGTGCACCGTACACTTTGATGTTTGTATGAAAAAGTACCCTACCTAGGGACGCGTAGAGCAAATTTGTACCCCCGGGCATGTTGTCGATTGACATTCTGGTTCCACTTTTCATCATCTAGGGTGCGTTCCTGACACGTTTTGAGGGGTTTTAGCAAAAAAAAATGTTTCGACTACTCGAGCTCTCTGGCCCGTTCGGTGCACATTTTTGAAAAAAGCTAGGGAGCTGCCCCTAGGTTCGGGGTGTCACAAAATGTTGAAAAGTGGTCGAAAAACCACTATCCAGAATCGGATGTAGAATCGTTAGACGAACTTAAAATTGTTCTACGACACCCATCTGCGACGTTTAGTATTCGAGATATGGCCCGTCCTAGGTCTGACCGAGCAATTTTTGTTCCGCGCACTTTGTGCACCGTACACTTTGATGTTTGTATGAAAAAGTACCCTACCTAGGGACGCGTAGAGCAAATTTGTACCCCCGGGCATGTTGTCGATTGACATTCTGGTTGCACTTTTCATCATCTAGGGTGCGTTCCTGACACGTTTTGAGGGGTTTTTGCAAAAAAAAAATTTTCGACTACTCGAGCTCTCTGGCCCGTTCGGTGCACATTTTTGAAAAAAGCTAGGGAGCTGCCCCTAGGTTCGGGGTGTCACAAAATGTTGAAAAGTGGTCGAAAAACCACTATCCAGAATCGGATGAAGAATCGTTTGACGAACTTAAAATTGTTCTACGACACCCATCTGCGACGTTTAGTATTCGAGATATAGCACTTTGTAGGTCTGACCGAGCAATTTTTGTTCCGCGCACTTTGTGCACCGTACACTTTGATGTTTGTATGAAAAAGTACCCTACCTAGGGACGCGTAGAGCAAATTTGTACCCCCGGGCATGTTGTCGATTGACATTCTGGTTGCACTTTTCATCATCTAGGGTGCGTTCCTGACACGTTTTGAGGGGTTTTAGCAAAAAAAAATGTTTCGACTACTCGAGCTCTCTGGCCCGTTCGGTGCACATTTTTGAAAAAAGCTAGGGAGCTGCCCCTAGGTTCGGGGTGTCACAAAATGTTGAAAAGTGGTCGAAAAACCACTATCCAGAATCGGATGTAGAATCGTTAGACGAACTTAAAATTGTTCTACGACACCCATCTGCGACGTTTAGTATTCGAGATATGGCCCGTCCTAGGTCTGACCGAGCAATTTTTGTTCCGCGCACTTTGTGCACCGTACACTTTGATGTTTGTATGAAAAAGTACCCTACCTAGGGACGCGTAGAGCAAATTTGTACCCCCGGGCATGTTGTCGATTGACATTCTGGTTGCACTTTTCATCATCTAGGGTGCGTTCCTGACACGTTTTGAGGGGTTTTAGCAAAAAAAAATGTTTCGACTACTCGAGCTCTCTGGCCCGTTCGGTGCACATTTTTGAAAAAAGCTAGGGAGCTGCCCCTAGGTTCGGGGTGTCACAAAATGTTGAAAAGTGGTCGAAAAACCACTATCCAGAATCGGATGTAGAATCGTTAGACGAACTTAAAATTGTTCTACGACACCCATCTGCGACGTTTAGTATTCGAGATATGGCCCGTCCTAGGTCTGACCGAGCAATTTTTGTTCCGCGCACTTTGTGCACCGTACACTTTGATGTTTGTATGAAAAAGTACCCTACCTAGGGACGCGTAGAGCAAATTTGTACCCCCGGGCATGTTGTCGATTGACATTCTGGTTGCACTTTTCATCATCTAGGGTGCGTTCCTGACACGTTTTGAGGGGTTTTAGCAAAAAAAAATGTTTCGACTACTCGAGCTCTCTGGCCCGTTCGGTGCACATTTTTGAAAAAAGCTAGGGAGCTGCCCCTAGGTTCGGGGTGTCACAAAATGTTGAAAAGTGGTCGAAAAACCACTATCCAGAATCGGATGTAGAATCGTTAGACGAACTTAAAATTGTTCTACGACACCCATCTGCGACGTTTAGTATTCGAGATATGGCCCGTCCTAGGTCTGACCGAGCAATTTTTGTTCCGCGCACTTTGTGCACCGTACACTTTGATGTTTGTATGAAAAAGTACCCTACCTAGGGACGCGTAGAGCAAATTTGTACCCCCGGGCATGTTGTCGATTGACATTCTGGTTGCACTTTTCATCATCTAGGGTGCGTTCCTGACACGTTTTGAGGGGTTTTAGCAAAAAAAAATTTTTCGACTACTCGAGCTCTCTGGCCCGTTCGGTGCACATTTTTGAAAAAAGCTAGGGAGCTGCCCCTAGGTTCGGGGTGTCACAAAATGTTGAAAAGTGGTCGAAAAACCACTATCCAGAATCGGATGTAGAATCGTTAGACGAACTTAAAATTGTTCTACGACACCCATCTGCGACGTTTAGTATTCGAGATATGGCCCGTCCTAGGTCTGACCGAGCAATTTTTGTTCCGCGCACTTTGTGCACCGTACACTTTGATGTTTGTATGAAAAAGTACCCTACCTAGGGACGCGTAGAGCAAATTTGTACCCCCGGGCATGTTGTCGATTGACATTCTGGTTGCACTTTTCATCATCTAGGGTGCGTTCCTGACACGTTTTGAGGGGTTTTAGCAAAAAAAAATTTTTCGACTACTCGAGCTCTCTGGCCCGTTCGGTGCACATTTTTGAAAAAAGCTAGGGAGCTGCCCCTAGGTTCGGGGTGTCACAAAATGTTGAAAAGTGGTCGAAAAACCACTATCCAGAATCGGATGTAGAATCGTTAGACGAACTTAAAATTGTTCTACGACACCCATCTGCGACGTTTAGTATTCGAGATATGGCCCGTCCTAGGTCTGACCGAGCAATTTTTGTTCCGCGCACTTTGTGCACCGTACACTTTGATGTTTGTATGAAAAAGTACCCTACCTAGGGACGCGTAGAGCAAATTTGTACCCCCGGGCATGTTGTCGATTGACATTCTGGTTGCACTTTTCATCATCTAGGGTGCGTTCCTGACACGTTTTGAGGGGTTTTAGCAAAAAAAAATGTTTCGACTACTCGAGCTCTCTGGCCCGTTCGGTGCACATTTTTGAAAAAAGCTAGGGAGCTGCCCCTAGGTTCGGGGTGTCACAAAATGTTGAAAAGTGGTCGAAAAACCACTATCCAGAATCGGATGTAGAATCGTTAGACGAACTTAAAATTGTTCTACGACACCCATCTGCGACGTTTAGTATTCGAGATATGGCCCGTCCTAGGTCTGACCGAGCAATTTTTGTTCCGCGCACTTTGTGCACCGTACACTTTGATGTTTGTATGAAAAAGTACCCTACCTAGGGACGCGTAGAGCAAATTTGTACCCCCGGGCATGTTGTCGATTGACATTCTGGTTGCACTTTTCATCATCTAGGGTGCGTTCCTGACACGTTTTGAGGGGTTTTAGCAAAAAAAAATGTTTCGACTACTCGAGCTCTCTGGCCCGTTCGGTGCACATTTTTGAAAAAAGCTAGGGAGCTGCCCCTAGGTTCGGGGTGTCACAAAATGTTGAAAAGTGGTCGAAAAACCACTATCCAGAATCGGATGTAGAATCGTTAGACGAACTTAAAATTGTTCTACGACACCCATCTGCGACGTTTAGTATTCGAGATATGGCCCGTCCTAGGTCTGACCGAGCAATTTTTGTTCCGCGCACTTTGTGCACCGTACACTTTGATGTTTGTATGAAAAAGTACCCTACCTAGGGACGCGTAGAGCAAATTTGTACCCCCGGGCATGTTGTCGATTGACATTCTGGTTGCACTTTTCATCATCTAGGGTGCGTTCCTGACACGTTTTGAGGGGTTTTAGCAAAAAAAAATGTTTCGACTACTCGAGCTCTCTGGCCCGTTCGGTGCACATTTTTGAAAAAAGCTAGGGAGCTGCCCCTAGGTTCGGGGTGTCACAAAATGTTGAAAAGTGGTCGAAAAACCACTATCCAGAATCGGATGTAGAATCGTTAGACGAACTTAAAATTGTTCTACGACACCCATCTGCGACGTTTAGTATTCGAGATATGGCCCGTCCTAGGTCTGACCGAGCAATTTTTGTTCCGCGCACTTTGTGCACCGTACACTTTGATGTTTGTATGAAAAAGTACCCTACCTAGGGACGCGTAGAGCAAATTTGTACCCCCGGGCATGTTGTCGATTGACATTCTGGTTGCACTTTTCATCATCTAGGGTGCGTTCCTGACACGTTTTGAGGGGTTTTAGCAAAAAAAAATTTTTCGACTACTCGAGCTCTCTGGCCCGTTCGGTGCACATTTTTGAAAAAAGCTAGGGAGCTGCCCCTAGGTTCGGGGTGTCACAAAATGTTGAAAAGTGGTCGAAAAACCACTATCCAGAATCGGATGTAGAATCGTTAGACGAACTTAAAATTGTTCTACGACACCCATCTGCGACGTTTAGTATTCGAGATATGGCCCGTCCTAGGTCTGACCGAGCAATTTTTGTTCCGCGCACTTTGTGCACCGTACACTTTGATGTTTGTATGAAAAAGTACCCTACCTAGGGACGCGTAGAGCAAATTTGTACCCCCGGGCATGTTGTCGATTGACATTCTGGTTGCACTTTTCATCATCTAGGGTGCGTTCCTGACACGTTTTGAGGGGTTTTAGCAAAAAAAAATGTTTCGACTACTCGAGCTCTCTGGCCCGTTCGGTGCACATTTTTGAAAAAAGCTAGGGAGCTGCCCCTAGGTTCGGGGTGTCACAAAATGTTGAAAAGTGGTCGAAAAACCACTATCCAGAATCGGATGTAGAATCGTTAGACGAACTTAAAATTGTTCTACGACACCCATCTGCGACGTTTAGTATTCGAGATATAGCACTTTGTAGGTCTGACCGAGCAATTTTTGTTCCGCGCACTTTGTGCACCGTACACTTTGATGTTTGTATGAAAAAGTACCCTACCTAGGGACGCGTAGAGCAAATTTGTACCCCCGGGCATGTTGTCGATTGACATTCTGGTTGCACTTTTCATCATCTAGGGTGCGTTCCTGACACGTTTTGAGGGGTTTTAGCAAAAAAAAATTTTTCGACTACTCGAGCTCTCTGGCCCGTTCGGTGCACATTTTTGAAAAAAGCTAGGGAGCTGCCCCTAGGTTCGGGGTGTCACAAAATGTTGAAAAGTGGTCGAAAAACCACTATCCAGAATCGGATGTAGAATCGTTAGACGAACTTAAAATTGTTCTACGACACCCATCTGCGACGTTTAGTATTCGAGATATGGCCCGTCCTAGGTCTGACCGAGCAATTTTTGTTCCGCGCACTTTGTGCACCGTACACTTTGATGTTTGTATGAAAAAGTACCCTACCTAGGGACGCGTAGAGCAAATTTGTACCCCCGGGCATGTTGTCGATTGACATTCTGGTTGCACTTTTCATCATCTAGGGTGCGTTCCTGACACGTTTTGAGGGGTTTTTGCAAAAAAAAAATTTTCGACTACTCGAGCTCTCTGGCCCGTTCGGTGCACATTTTTGAAAAAAGCTAGGGAGCTGCCCCTAGGTTCGGGGTGTCACAAAATGTTGAAAAGTGGTCGAAAAACCACTATCCAGAATCGGATGAAGAATCGTTAGACGAACTTAAAATTGTTCTACGACACCCATCTGCGACGTTTAGTATTCGAGATATAGCACTTTGTAGGTCTGACCGAGCAATTTTTGTTCCGCGCACTTTGTGCACCGTACACTTTGATGTTTGTATGAAAAAGTACCCTACCTAGGGACGCGTAGAGCAAATTTGTACCCCCGGGCATGTTGTCGATTGACATTCTGGTTGCACTTTTCATCATCTAGGGTGCGTTCCTGACACGTTTTGAGGGGTTTTAGCAAAAAAAAATTTTTCGACTACTCGAGCTCTCTGGCCCGTTCGGTGCACATTTTTGAAAAAAGCTAGGGAGCTGCCCCTAGGTTCGGGGTGTCACAAAATGTTGAAAAGTGGTCGAAAAACCACTATCCAGAATCGGATGTAGAATCGTTAGACGAACTTAAAATTGTTCTACGACACCCATCTGCGACGTTTAGTATTCGAGATATGGCCCGTCCTAGGTCTGACCGAGCAATTTTTGTTCCGCGCACTTTGTGCACCGTACACTTTGATGTTTGTATGAAAAAGTACCCTACCTAGGGACGCGTAGAGCAAATTTGTACCCCTGGGCATGTTGTCGATTGACATTCTGGTTGCACTTTTCATCATCTAGGGTGCGTTCCTGACACGTTTTGAGGGGTTTTAGCAAAAAAAATGTTTCGACTACTCGAGCTCTCTGGCCCGTTCGGTGCACATTTTTGAAAAAAGCTAGGGAGCTGCCCCTAGGTTCGGGGTGTCACAAAATGTTGAAAAGTGGTCGAAAAACCACTATCCAGAATCGGATGTAGAATCGTTAGACGAACTTAAAATTGTTCTACGACACCCATCTGCGACGTTTAGTATTCGAGATATGGCCCGTCCTAGGTCTGACCGAGCAATTTTTGTTCCGCGCACTTTGTGCACCGTACACTTTGATGTTTGTATGAAAAAGTACCCTACCTAGGGACGCGTAGAGCAAATTTGTACCCCCGGGCATGTTGTCGATTGACATTCTGGTTGCACTTTTCATCATCTAGGGTGCGTTCCTGACACGTTTTGAGGGGTTTTAGCAAAAAAAAATTTTTCGACTACTCGAGCTCTCTGGCCCGTTCGGTGCACATTTTTGAAAAAAGCTAGGGAGCTGCCCCTAGGTTCGGGGTGTCACAAAATGTTGAAAAGTGGTCGAAAAACCACTATCCAGAATCGGATGTAGAATCGTTAGACGAACTTAAAATTGTTCTACGACACCCATCTGCGACGTTTAGTATTCGAGATATGGCCCGTCCTAGGTCTGACCGAGCAATTTTTGTTCCGCGCACTTTGTGCACCGTACACTTTGATGTTTGTATGAAAAAGTACCCTACCTAGGGACGCGTAGAGCAAATTTGTACCCCCGGGCATGTTGTCGATTGACATTCTGGTTGCACTTTTCATCATCTAGGGTGCGTTCCTGACACGTTTTGAGGGGTTTTAGCAAAAAAAAATTTTTCGACTACTCGAGCTCTCTGGCCCGTTCGGTGCACATTTTTGAAAAAAGCTAGGGAGCTGCCCCTAGGTTCGGGGTGTCACAAAATGTTGAAAAGTGGTCGAAAAACCACTATCCAGAATCGGATGTAGAATCGTTAGACGAACTTAAAATTGTTCTACGACACCCATCTGCGACGTTTAGTATTCGAGATATGGCCCGTCCTAGGTCTGACCGAGCAATTTTTGTTCCGCGCACTTTGTGCACCGTACACTTTGATGTTTGTATGAAAAAGTACCCTACCTAGGGACGCGTAGAGCAAATTTGTACCCCCGGGCATGTTGTCGATTGACATTCTGGTTGCACTTTTCATCATCTAGGGTGCGTTCCTGACACGTTTTGAGGGGTTTTTGCAAAAAAAAAATTTTCGACTACTCGAGCTCTCTGGCCCGTTCGGTGCACATTTTTGAAAAAAGCTAGGGAGCTGCCCCTAGGTTCGGGGTGTCACAAAATGTTGAAAAGTGGTCGAAAAACCACTATCCAGAATCGGATGAAGAATCGTTTGACGAACTTAAAATTGTTCTACGACACCCATCTGCGACGTTTAGTATTCGAGATATAGCACTTTGTAGGTCTGACCGAGCAATTTTTGTTCCGCGCACTTTGTGCACCGTACACTTTGATGTTTGTATGAAAAAGTACCCTACCTAGGGACGCGTAGAGCAAATTTGTACCCCCGGGCATGTTGTCGATTGACATTCTGGTTGCACTTTTCATCATCTAGGGTGCGTTCCTGACACGTTTTGAGGGGTTTTAGCAAAAAAAAATTTTTCGACTACTCGAGCTCTCTGGCCCGTTCGGTGCACATTTTTGAAAAAAGCTAGGGAGCTGCCCCTAGGTTCGGGGTGTCACAAAATGTTGAAAAGTGGTCGAAAAACCACTATCCAGAATCGGATGTAGAATCGTTAGACGAACTTAAAATTGTTCTACGACACCCATCTGCGACGTTTAGTATTCGAGATATGGCCCGTCCTAGGTCTGACCGAGCAATTTTTGTTCCGCGCACTTTGTGCACCGTACACTTTGATGTTTGTATGAAAAAGTACCCTACCTAGGGACGCGTAGAGCAAATTTGTACCCCCGGGCATGTTGTCGATTGACATTCTGGTTGCACTTTTCATCATCTAGGGTGCGTTCCTGACACGTTTTGAGGGGTTTTAGCAAAAAAAAATGTTTCGACTACTCGAGCTCTCTGGCCCGTTCGGTGCACATTTTTGAAAAAAGCTAGGGAGCTGCCCCTAGGTTCGGGGTGTCACAAAATGTTGAAAAGTGGTCGAAAAACCACTATCCAGAATCGGATGTAGAATCGTTAGACGAACTTAAAATTGTTCTACGACACCCATCTGCGACGTTTAGTATTCGAGATATGGCCCGTCCTAGGTCTGACCGAGCAATTTTTGTTCCGCGCACTTTGTGCACCGTACACTTTGATGTTTGTATGAAAAAGTACCCTACCTAGGGACGCGTAGAGCAAATTTGTACCCCCGGGCATGTTGTCGATTGACATTCTGGTTGCACTTTTCATCATCTAGGGTGCGTTCCTGACACGTTTTGAGGGGTTTTAGCAAAAAAAAATGTTTCGACTACTCGAGCTCTCTGGCCCGTTCGGTGCACATTTTTGAAAAAAGCTAGGGAGCTGCCCCTAGGTTCGGGGTGTCACAAAATGTTGAAAAGTGGTCGAAAAACCACTATCCAGAATCGGATGTAGAATCGTTAGACGAACTTAAAATTGTTCTACGACACCCATCTGCGACGTTTAGTATTCGAGATATGGCCCGTCCTAGGTCTGACCGAGCAATTTGTGTTCCGCGCACTTTGTGCACCGTACACTTTGATGTTTGTATGAAAAAGTACCCTACCTAGGGACGCGTAGAGCAAATTTGTACCCCCGGGCATGTTGTCGATTGACATTCTGGTTGCACTTTTCATCATCTAGGGTGCGTTCCTGACACGTTTTGAGGGGTTTTAGCAAAAAAAAATGTTTCGACTACTCGAGCTCTCTGGCCCGTTCGGTGCACATTTTTGAAAAAAGCTAGGGAGCTGCCCCTAGGTTCGGGGTGTCACAAAATGTTGAAAAGTGGTCGAAAAACCACTATCCAGAATCGGATGTAGAATCGTTAGACGAACTTAAAATTGTTCTACGACACCCATCTGCGACGTTTAGTATTCGAGATATGGCCCGTCCTAGGTCTGACCGAGCAATTTTTGTTCCGCGCACTTTGTGCACCGTACACTTTGATGTTTGTATGAAAAAGTACCCTACCTAGGGACGCGTAGAGCAAATTTGTACCCCCGGGCATGTTGTCGATTGACATTCTGGTTGCACTTTTCA
Source organism: Anopheles gambiae (assembly GCF_943734735.2). Lineage (NCBI taxonomy): Eukaryota > Metazoa > Arthropoda > Insecta > Diptera > Culicidae > Anopheles > Anopheles gambiae. The sequence goes on along the minus strand of NW_026902662.1, from coordinate 17,948 downwards.
TCATCTAGGGTGCGTTCCTGACACGTTTTGAGGGGTTTTAGCAAAAAAAAATGTTTCGACTACTCGAGCTCTCTGGCCCGTTCGGTGCACATTTTTGAAAAAAGCTAGGGAGCTGCCCCTAGGTTCGGGGTGTCACAAAATGTTGAAAAGTGGTCGAAAAACCACTATCCAGAATCGGATGTAGAATCGTTAGACGAACTTAAAATTGTTCTACGACACCCATCTGCGACGTTTAGTATTCGAGATATGGCCCGTCCTAGGTCTGACCGAGCAATTTTTGTTCCGCGCACTTTGTGCACCGTACACTTTGATGTTTGTATGAAAAAGTACCCTACCTAGGGACGCGTAGAGCAAATTTGTACCCCCGGGCATGTTGTCGATTGACATTCTGGTTGCACTTTTCATCATCTAGGGTGCGTTCCTGACACGTTTTGAGGGGTTTTTGCTAAAAAAAAATTTTCGACTACTCGAGCTCTCTGGCCCGTTCGGTGCACATTTTTGAAAAAAGCTAGGGAGCTGCCCCTAGGTTCGGGGTGTCACAAAATGTTGAAAAGTGGTCGAAAAACCACTATCCAGAATCGGATGAAGAATCGTTTGACGAACTTAAAATTGTTCTACGACACCCATCTGCGACGTTTAGTATTCGAGATATAGCACTTTGTAGGTCTGACCGAGCAATTTTTGTTCCGCGCACTTTGTGCACCGTACACTTTGATGTTTGTATGAAAAAGTACCCTACCTAGGGACGCGTAGAGCAAATTTGTACCCCCGGGCATGTTGTCGATTGACATTCTGGTTGCACTTTTCATCATCTAGGGTGCGTTCCTGACACGTTTTGAGGGGTTTTAGCAAAAAAAAATGTTTCGACTACTCGAGCTCTCTGGCCCGTTCGGTGCACATTTTTGAAAAAAGCTAGGGAGCTGCCCCTAGGTTCGGGGTGTCACAAAATGTTGAAAAGTGGTCGAAAAACCACTATCCAGAATCGGATGTAGAATCGTTAGACGAACTTAAAATTGTTCTACGACACCCATCTGCGACGTTTAGTATTCGAGATATGGCCCGTCCTAGGTCTGACCGAGCAATTTTTGTTCCGCGCACTTTGTGCACCGTACACTTTGATGTTTGTATGAAAAAGTACCCTACCTAGGGACGCGTAGAGCAAATTTGTACCCCCGGGCATGTTGTCGATTGACATTCTGGTTGCACTTTTCATCATCTAGGGTGCGTTCCTGACACGTTTTGAGGGGTTTTAGCAAAAAAAAATGTTTCGACTACTCGAGCTCTCTGGCCCGTTCGGTGCACATTTTTGAAAAAAGCTAGGGAGCTGCCCCTAGGTTCGGGGTGTCACAAAATGTTGAAAAGTGGTCGAAAAACCACTATCCAGAATCGGATGTAGAATCGTTAGACGAACTTAAAATTGTTCTACGACACCCATCTGCGACGTTTAGTATTCGAGATATGGCCCGTCCTAGGTCTGACCGAGCAATTTTTGTTCCGCGCACTTTGTGCACCGTACACTTTGATGTTTGTATGAAAAAGTACCCTACCTAGGGACGCGTAGAGCAAATTTGTACCCCCGGGCATGTTGTCGATTGACATTCTGGTTGCACTTTTCATCATCTAGGGTGCGTTCCTGACACGTTTTGAGGGGTTTTAGCAAAAAAAAATGTTTCGACTACTCGAGCTCTCTGGCCCGTTCGGTGCACATTTTTGAAAAAAGCTAGGGAGCTGCCCCTAGGTTCGGGGTGTCACAAAATGTTGAAAAGTGGTCGAAAAACCACTATCCAGAATCGGATGTAGAATCGTTAGACGAACTTAAAATTGTTCTACGACACCCATCTGCGACGTTTAGTATTCGAGATATGGCCCGTCCTAGGTCTGACCGAGCAATTTTTGTTCCGCGCACTTTGTGCACCGTACACTTTGATGTTTGTATGAAAAAGTACCCTACCTAGGGACGCGTAGAGCAAATTTGTACCCCCGGGCATGTTGTCGATTGACATTCTGGTTGCACTTTTCATCATCTAGGGTGCGTTCCTGACACGTTTTGAGGGGTTTTAGCAAAAAAAAATTTTTCGACTACTCGAGCTCTCTGGCCCGTTCGGTGCACATTTTTGAAAAAAGCTAGGGAGCTGCCCCTAGGTTCGGGGTGTCACAAAATGTTGAAAAGTGGTCGAAAAACCACTATCCAGAATCGGATGTAGAATCGTTAGACGAACTTAAAATTGTTCTACGACACCCATCTGCGACGTTTAGTATTCGAGATATGGCCCGTCCTAGGTCTGACCGAGCAATTTTTGTTCCGCGCACTTTGTGCACCGTACACTTTGATGTTTGTATGAAAAAGTACCCTACCTAGGGACGCGTAGAGCAAATTTGTACCCCCGGGCATGTTGTCGATTGACATTCTGGTTGCACTTTTCATCATCTAGGGTGCGTTCCTGACACGTTTTGAGGGGTTTTAGCAAAAAAAAATTTTTCGACTACTCGAGCTCTCTGGCCCGTTCGGTGCACATTTTTGAAAAAAGCTAGGGAGCTGCCCCTAGGTTCGGGGTGTCACAAAATGTTGAAAAGTGGTCGAAAAACCACTATCCAGAATCGGATGTAGAATCGTTAGACGAACTTAAAATTGTTCTACGACACCCATCTGCGACGTTTAGTATTCGAGATATGGCCCGTCCTAGGTCTGACCGAGCAATTTTTGTTCCGCGCACTTTGTGCACCGTACACTTTGATGTTTGTATGAAAAAGTACCCTACCTAGGGACGCGTAGAGCAAATTTGTACCCCCGGGCATGTTGTCGATTGACATTCTGGTTGCACTTTTCATCATCTAGGGTGCGTTCCTGACACGTTTTGAGGGGTTTTAGCAAAAAAAAATTTTTCGACTACTCGAGCTCTCTGGCCCGTTCGGTGCACATTTTTGAAAAAAGCTAGGGAGCTGCCCCTAGGTTCGGGGTGTCACAAAATGTTGAAAAGTGGTCGAAAAACCACTATCCAGAATCGGATGTAGAATCGTTAGACGAACTTAAAATTGTTCTACGACACCCATCTGCGACGTTTAGTATTCGAGATATGGCCCGTCCTAGGTCTGACCGAGCAATTTTTGTTCCGCGCACTTTGTGCACCGTACACTTTGATGTTTGTATGAAAAAGTACCCTACCTAGGGACGCGTAGAGCAAATTTGTACCCCCGGGCATGTTGTCGATTGACATTCTGGTTGCACTTTTCATCATCTAGGGTGCGTTCCTGACACGTTTTGAGGGGTTTTTGCTAAAAAAAAATTTTCGACTACTCGAGCTCTCTGGCCCGTTCGGTGCACATTTTTGAAAAAAGCTAGGGAGCTGCCCCTAGGTTCGGGGTGTCACAAAATGTTGAAAAGTGGTCGAAAAACCACTATCCAGAATCGGATGAAGAATCGTTTGACGAACTTAAAATTGTTCTACGACACCCATCTGCGACGTTTAGTATTCGAGATATAGCACTTTGTAGGTCTGACCGAGCAATTTTTGTTCCGCGCACTTTGTGCACCGTACACTTTGATGTTTGTATGAAAAAGTACCCTACCTAGGGACGCGTAGAGCAAATTTGTACCCCCGGGCATGTTGTCGATTGACATTCTGGTTGCACTTTTCATCATCTAGGGTGCGTTCCTGACACGTTTTGAGGGGTTTTAGCAAAAAAAAATTTTTCGACTACTCGAGCTCTCTGGCCCGTTCGGTGCACATTTTTGAAAAAAGCTAGGGAGCTGCCCCTAGGTTCGGGGTGTCACAAAATGTTGAAAAGTGGTCGAAAAACCACTATCCAGAATCGGATGTAGAATCGTTAGACGAACTTAAAATTGTTCTACGACACCCATCTGCGACGTTTAGTATTCGAGATATGGCCCGTCCTAGGTCTGACCGAGCAATTTTTGTTCCGCGCACTTTGTGCACCGTACACTTTGATGTTTGTATGAAAAAGTACCCTACCTAGGGACGCGTAGAGCAAATTTGTACCCCCGGGCATGTTGTCGATTGACATTCTGGTTGCACTTTTCATCATCTAGGGTGCGTTCCTGACACGTTTTGAGGGGTTTTAGCAAAAAAAAATGTTTCGACTACTCGAGCTCTCTGGCCCGTTCGGTGCACATTTTTGAAAAAAGCTAGGGAGCTGCCCCTAGGTTCGGGGTGTCACAAAATGTTGAAAAGTGGTCGAAAAACCACTATCCAGAATCGGATGTAGAATCGTTAGACGAACTTAAAATTGTTCTACGACACCCATCTGCGACGTTTAGTATTCGAGATATGGCCCGTCCTAGGTCTGACCGAGCAATTTTTGTTCCGCGCACTTTGTGCACCGTACACTTTGATGTTTGTATGAAAAAGTACCCTACCTAGGGACGCGTAGAGCAAATTTGTACCCCCGGGCATGTTGTCGATTGACATTCTGGTTGCACTTTTCATCATCTAGGGTGCGTTCCTGACACGTTTTGAGGGGTTTTAGCAAAAAAAAATGTTTCGACTACTCGAGCTCTCTGGCCCGTTCGGTGCACATTTTTGAAAAAAGCTAGGGAGCTGCCCCTAGGTTCGGGGTGTCACAAAATGTTGAAAAGTGGTCGAAAAACCACTATCCAGAATCGGATGTAGAATCGTTAGACGAACTTAAAATTGTTCTACGACACCCATCTGCGACGTTTAGTATTCGAGATATGGCCCGTCCTAGGTCTGACCGAGCAATTTGTGTTCCGCGCACTTTGTGCACCGTACACTTTGATGTTTGTATGAAAAAGTACCCTACCTAGGGACGCGTAGAGCAAATTTGTACCCCCGGGCATGTTGTCGATTGACATTCTGGTTGCACTTTTCATCATCTAGGGTGCGTTCCTGACACGTTTTGAGGGGTTTTAGCAAAAAAAAATGTTTCGACTACTCGAGCTCTCTGGCCCGTTCGGTGCACATTTTTGAAAAAAGCTAGGGAGCTGCCCCTAGGTTCGGGGTGTCACAAAATGTTGAAAAGTGGTCGAAAAACCACTATCCAGAATCGGATGTAGAATCGTTAGACGAACTTAAAATTGTTCTACGACACCCATCTGCGACGTTTAGTATTCGAGATATGGCCCGTCCTAGGTCTGACCGAGCAATTTTTGTTCCGCGCACTTTGTGCACCGTACACTTTGATGTTTGTATGAAAAAGTACCCTACCTAGGGACGCGTAGAGCAAATTTGTACCCCCGGGCATGTTGTCGATTGACATTCTGGTTGCACTTTTCATCATCTAGGGTGCGTTCCTGACACGTTTTGAGGGGTTTTAGCAAAAAAAAATTTTTCGACTACTCGAGCTCTCTGGCCCGTTCGGTGCACATTTTTGAAAAAAGCTAGGGAGCTGCCCCTAGGTTCGGGGTGTCACAAAATGTTGAAAAGTGGTCGAAAAACCACTATCCAGAATCGGATGTAGAATCGTTAGACGAACTTAAAATTGTTCTACGACACCCATCTGCGACGTTTAGTATTCGAGATATGGCCCGTCCTAGGTCTGACCGAGCAATTTTTGTTCCGCGCACTTTGTGCACCGTACACTTTGATGTTTGTATGAAAAAGTACCCTACCTAGGGACGCGTAGAGCAAATTTGTACCCCCGGGCATGTTGTCGATTGACATTCTGGTTGCACTTTTCATCATCTAGGGTGCGTTCCTGACACGTTTTGAGGGGTTTTAGCAAAAAAAAATTTTTCGACTACTCGAGCTCTCTGGCCCGTTCGGTGCACATTTTTGAAAAAAGCTAGGGAGCTGCCCCTAGGTTCGGGGTGTCACAAAATGTTGAAAAGTGGTCGAAAAACCACTATCCAGAATCGGATGTAGAATCGTTAGACGAACTTAAAATTGTTCTACGACACCCATCTGCGACGTTTAGTATTCGAGATATGGCCCGTCCTAGGTCTGACCGAGCAATTTTTGTTCCGCGCACTTTGTGCACCGTACACTTTGATGTTTGTATGAAAAAGTACCCTACCTAGGGACGCGTAGAGCAAATTTGTACCCCCGGGCATGTTGTCGATTGACATTCTGGTTGCACTTTTCATCATCTAGGGTGCGTTCCTGACACGTTTTGAGGGGTTTTAGCAAAAAAAAATTTTTCGACTACTCGAGCTCTCTGGCCCGTTCGGTGCACATTTTTGAAAAAAGCTAGGGAGCTGCCCCTAGGTTCGGGGTGTCACAAAATGTTGAAAAGTGGTCGAAAAACCACTATCCAGAATCGGATGTAGAATCGTTAGACGAACTTAAAATTGTTCTACGACACCCATCTGCGACGTTTAGTATTCGAGATATGGCCCGTCCTAGGTCTGACCGAGCAATTTTTGTTCCGCGCACTTTGTGCACCGTACACTTTGATGTTTGTATGAAAAAGTACCCTACCTAGGGACGCGTAGAGCAAATTTGTACCCCCGGGCATGTTGTCGATTGACATTCTGGTTGCACTTTTCATCATCTAGGGTGCGTTCCTGACACGTTTTGAGGGGTTTTAGCAAAAAAAAAATTTTCGACTACTCGAGCTCTCTGGCCCGTTCGGTGCACATTTTTGAAAAAAGCTAGGGAGCTGCCCCTAGGTTCGGGGTGTCACAAAATGTTGAAAAGTGGTCGAAAAACCACTATCCAGAATCGGATGTAGAATCGTTAGACGAACTTAAAATTGTTCTACGACACCCATCTGCGACGTTTAGTATTCGAGATATGGCCCGTCCTAGGTCTGACCGAGCAATTTTTGTTCCGCGCACTTTGTGCACCGTACACTTTGATGTTTGTATGAAAAAGTACCCTACCTAGGGACGCGTAGAGCAAATTTGTACCCCCGGGAATGTTGTCGATTGACGTTCTGGTTGCACTTTTCATCATCTAGGGTGCCCGTTCGTTGGATGTTGTTATTGTGTCCCAGGGCTTTGGTTTGCTTATTCATGAAGCCCCAATGACATAAGAACGATAATGGATGACCTTGCATTTTCGTCAAAATTTCAACCATGGCCATAGGGACGGGTGAAAAAGCTCAAGTGATGTAGTTGGATGTTCCTTCAAACGGCCATAACTTCGTAGCCATATGTCCTAGCGTGATGATTAAGACAGTTTTGGAAAGGTATTGAAGTGGTCTACAAGATCTGTACATAGATTGAAAGATCAAAGTCACTTTAAGTGTAGTAAATGGCCTCTGAATGCATTGTACTCGGGAAACCCTGTCAATTTGAGCATGTGTTTAAAGGGTAAAATGACCCAGTATGAAACTTTTTCATCGCCAAGATCCTTGTTATTGTGTCCCAGGGCTTTGGTTTGCTTATTCATGAAGCCCCAATGACATAAGAACGATAATGGATGACCTTGCATTTTCGTCAAAATTTCAACCATGGCCATAGGGACGGGTGAAAAAGCTCAAGTGATGTAGTTGGATGTTCCTTCAAATGGCCATAACTTCGTAGCCATGTGTCCTAGCGTGATGATTAAGACAGTTTTGGAAAGGTATTGAAGTGGTCTACAAGATCTGGACATAAGTTTAAAGATCAAAGTCACTTTAAGTGTAGTAAATGGCCTCTGAATGCATTGTACTCGGGAAACCCTGTCAATTTGAGTATGTGTTTCAAGGGTAATATGACCCATAATGAAACTTTTTCATCGCCAAGATCCTTGTTATTGTGTCCCAGGGCTTTGGTTTGCTTATTCATGAAGCCCCAATGACATAAGAACGATCATGGATGACCTTGCATTTTCGTCAAAATTTCAACCATGGCCATAGGGACGGGTGAAAAAGCTCAAGTGATGTAGTTGGATGTTCCTTCAAATGGCCATAACCTCGTAGCCATGCGTCCTAGCGTGATGATTAAGACAGTTTTGGAAAGGTATTGAAGTGGTCTACAAGATCTGTACATAGATTGAAAGATCAAAGTCATTTTAAGTGTAGTAAATGGCCTCTGAATGCATTGTACTCGGGAAACCCTGTCAATTTGAGTATGTGTTTCAATGGTAATATGACCCAGTATGAAACTTTTTCATCGCCAAGATCCTTGTTATTGTGTCCCAGGGCTTTGGTTTGCTTATTCATGAAGCCCCAATGACATAAGAACGATAATGGATGACCTTGCATTTTCGTCAAAATTTCAACCATGGCCATAGGGACGGGTGAAAAAGCTCAAGTGATGTAGTTGGATGTTCCTTCAAACGGCCATAACTTCGTAGCCATGTGTCCTAGCGTGATGATTAAGACAGTTTTGGAAAGGTATTGAAGTGGTCTACAAGATCCTAACAAAGATTGAAAGATCAAAGTCACTTTAAGTGTAGTAAATGGCCTCTGAATGCATTGTACTCGGGAAACCCTGTCAATTTGAGCATGTGTTTAAAGGGTAAAATGACCCATAATGAAACTTTTTCATCGCCAAGATCCTTGTTATTGTGTCCCAGGGCTTTGGTTTGCTTATTCATGAAGCCCCAATGACATAAGAACGATAATGGATGACCTTGCATTTTCGTCAAAATTTCAACCATGGCCATAGGGACGGGTGAAAAAGCTCAAGTGATGTAGTTGGATGTTCCTTCAAATGGCCATAACCTCGTAGCCATGTGCCCTAGCGTGATGATTAAGACAGTTTTGGAAAGGTATTGAAGTGGTCTACAAGATCTGTACATAAGTTTAAAGATCAAAGTCATTTTTAGTGTAGTAAATGGCCTCTGAATGCATTGTACTCGGGAAACCCTGTCAATTTGAGTATGTGTTTCAAGGGTAATATGACCCAGTATGAAACTTTTTCATCGCCAAGATCCTTGTTATTGTGTCCCAGGGCTTTGGTTTGCTTATTCATGAAGCCCCAATGACATAAGAACGATAATGGATGACCTTGCATTTTCGTCAAAATTTCAACCATGGCCATAGGGACGGGTGAAAAAGCTCAAGTGATGTAGTTGGATGTTCCTTCAAATGGCCATAACCTCGTAGCCATGTGTCCTAGCGTGATGATTAAGACAGTTTTGGAAAGGTATTGAAGTGGTCTACAAGATCTGTACATAGATTGAAAGATCAAAGTCACTTTAAGTGTAGTAAATGGCCTCTGAATGCATTGTACTCGGGAAACCCTGTCTATTTGAGTATGTGTTTAAAGGGTAAAATGACCCATAATGAAACTTTTTCATCGCCAAGATCCTTGTTATTGTTTCCCAGTGCTTTGGTTTGCTTATTCATGAAGCCCCAATGACATAAGAACGATAATGGATGACCTTGCATTTTCGTCAAAATTTCAACCATGGCCATAGGGACGGGTGAAAAAGCTCAAGTGATGTAGTTGGATGTTCCTTCAAACGGCCATAACTTCGTAGCCATGTGTCCTAGCGTGATGATTAAGACAGTTTTGGAAAGGTATTGAAGTGGTCTACAAGATCTGTACATAGATTGAAAGATCAAAGTCACTTTAAGTGTAGTAAATGGCCTCTGAATGCATTGTACTCGGGAAACCCTGTCAATTTGAGCATGTGTTTAAAGGGTAAAATGACCCATAATGAAACTTTTTCATCGCCAAGATCCTTGTTATTGTGTCCCAGGGCTTTGGTTTGCTTATTCATGAAGCCCCAATGACATAAGAACGATAATGGATGACCTTGCATTTTCGTCAAAATTTCAACCATGGCCATAGGGACGGGTGAAAAAGCTCAAGTGATGTAGCTGGATGTTCCTTCAAACGGCCATAACTTCGTAGCCATGTGTCCTAGCGTGATGATTAAGACAGTTTTGGAAAGGTATTGAAGTGGTCTACAAGATCTGGACATAAGTTTAAAGATCAAAGTCATTTTTAGTGTAGTAAATGGCCTCTGAATGCATTGTACTCGGGAAACCCTGTCAATTTGAGCATGTGTTTAAAGGGTAAAATGACCCATAATGAAACTTTTTCATCGCCAAGATCCTTGTTATTGTGTCCCAGGGCTTTGGTTTGCTTATTCATGAAGCCCCAATGACATAAGAACGATAATGGATGACCTTGCATTTTCGTCAAAATTTCAACCATGGCCATAGGGACGGGTGAAAAAGCTCAAGTGATGTAGTTGGATGTTCCTTCAAACGGCCATAACTTCGTAGCCATGTGTCCTAGCGTGATGATTAAGACAGTTTTGGAAAGGTATTGAAGTGGTCTACAAGATTTGTACATAGATTGAAAGATCAAAGTCATTTTAAGTGTAGTAAATGGCCTCTGAATGCATTGTACTCGGGAAACCCTGTCAATTTGAGTATGTGTTTAAAGGGTAAAATGACCCATAATGAAACTTTTTCATCGCCAAGATCCTTGTTATTGTTTCCCAGGGCTTTGGTTTGCTTATTCATGAAGCCCCAATGACATAAGAACGATAATGGATGACCTTGCATTTTCGTCAAAATTTCAACCATGGCCATAGGGACGGGTGAAAAAGCTCAAGTGATGTAGTTGGATGTTCCTTCAAATGGCCATAACTTCGTAGCCATGTGTCCTAGCGTGATGATTAAGACAGTTTTGGAAAGGTATTGAAGTGGTCTACAAGATCTGTACATAGATTGAAAGATCAAAGTCATTTTAAGTGTAGTAAATGGCCTCTGAATGCATTGTACTCGGGAAACCCTGTCAATTTGAGTATGTGTTTCAATGGTAATATGACCCAGTATGAAACTTTTTCATCGCCAAGATCCTTGTTATTGTGTCCCAGGGCTTTGGTTTGCTTATTCATGAAGCCCCAATGACATAAGAACGATAATGGATGACCTTGCATTTTCGTCAAAATTTCAACCATGGCCATAGGGACGGGTGAAAAAGCTCAAGTGATGTAGTTGGATGTTCCTTCAAACGGCCATAACTTCGTAGCCATGTGTCCTAGCGTGATGATTAAGACAGTTTTGGAAAGGTATTGAAGTGGTCTACAAGATCCTAACAAAGATTGAAAGATCAAAGTCACTTTAAGTGTAGTAAATGGCCTCTGAATGCATTGTACTCGGGAAACCCTGTCAATTTGAGCATGTGTTTAAAGGGTAAAATGACCCATAATGAAACTTTTTCATCGCCAAGATCCTTGTTATTGTGTCCCAGGGCTTTGGTTTGCTTATTCATGAAGCCCCAATGACATAAGAACGATAATGGATGACCTTGCATTTTCGTCAAAATTTCAACCATGGCCATAGGGACGCGTGAAAAAGCTCAAGTGATGTAGTTGGATGTTCCTTCAAACGGCCATAACTTCGTAGCCATGTGTCCTAGCGTGATGATTAAGACAGTTTTGGAAAGGTATTGAAGTGGTCTACAAGATCTGGACATAAGTTTAAAGATCAAAGTCACTTTAAGTGTAGTAAATGGCCTCTGAATGCATTGTACTCGGGAAACCCTGTCAATTTGAGCATGTGTTTAAAGGGTAAAATGACCCATAATGAAACTTTTTCATCGCCAAGATCCTTGTTATTGTGTCCCAGGGCTTTGGTTTGCTTATTCATGAAGCCCCAATGACATAAGAACGATAATGGATGACCTTGCATTTTCGTCAAAATTTCAACCATGGCCATAGGGACGGGTGAAAAAGCTCAAGTGATGTAGTTGGATGTTCCTTCAAACGGCCATAACTTCGTAGCCATGTGTCCTAGCGTGATGATTAAGACAGTTTTGGAAAGGTATTGAAGTGGTCTACAAGATCTGGACATAAGTTTAAAGATCAAAGTCACTTTAAGTGTAGTAAATGGCCTCTGAATGCATTGTACTCGGGAAACCCTGTCAATTTGAGCATGTGTTTAAAGGGTAAAATGACCCATAATGAAACTTTTTCATCGCCAAGATCCTTGTTATTGTGTCCCAGGGCTTTGGTTTGCTTATTCATGAAGCCCCAATGACATAAGAACGATAATGGATGACCTTGCATTTTCGTCAAAATTTCAACCATGGCCATAGGGACGGGTGAAAAAGCTCAAGTGATGTAGTTGGATGTTCCTTCAAATGGCCATAACCTCGTAGCCATGTGCCCTAGCGTGATGATTAAGACAGTTTTGGAAAGGTATTGAAGTGGTCTACAAGATCTGTACATAAGTTTAAAGATCAAAGTCATTTTTAGTGTAGTAAATGGCCTCTGAATGCATTGTACTCGGGAAACCCTGTCAATTTGAGTATGTGTTTCAAGGGTAATATGACCCAGTATGAAACTTTTTCATCGCCAAGATCCTTGTTATTGTGTCCCAGGGCTTTGGTTTGCTTATTCATGAAGCCCCAATGACATAAGAACGATAATGGATGACCTTGCATTTTCGTCAAAATTTCAACCATGGCCATAGGGACGTGTGAAAAAGCTCAAGTGATGTAGTTGGATGTTCCTTCAAATGGCCATAACCTCGTAGCCATGTGTCCTAGCGTGATGATTAAGACAGTTTTGGAAAGGTATTGAAGTGGTCTACAAGATCTGTACATAGATTGAAAGATCAAAGTCACTTTAAGTGTAGTAAATGGCCTCTGAATGCATTGTACTCGGGAAACCCTGTCAATTTGAGTATGTGTTTAAAGGGTAAAATGACCCATAATGAAACTTTTTCATCGCCAAGATCCTTGTTATTGTTTCCCAGTGCTTTGGTTTGCTTATTCATGAAGCCCCAATGACATAAGAACGATAATGGATGACCTTGCATTTTCGTCAAAATTTCAACCATGGCCATAGGGACGGGTGAAAAAGCTCAAGTGATGTAGTTGGATGTTCCTTCAAACGGCCATAACTTCGTAGCCATGTGTCCTAGCGTGATGATTAAGACAGTTTTGGAAAGGTATTGAAGTAGTCTACAAGATCTGTACATAGATTGAAAGATCAAAGTCACTTTAAGTGTAGTAAATGGCCTCTGAATGCATTGTACTCGGGAAACCCTGTCAATTTGAGTATGTGTTTCAAGGGTAATATGACCCAGTATGAAACTTTTTCATCGCCAAGATCCTTGTTATTGTGTCCCAGGGCTTTGGTTTGCTTATTCATGAAGCCCCAATGACATAAGAACGATAATGGATGACCTTGCATTTTCGTCAAAATTTCAACCATGGCCATAGGGACGTGTGAAAAAGCTCAAGTGATGTAGTTGGATGTTCCTTCAAATGGCCATAACCTCGTAGCCATGTGTCCTAGCGTGATGATTAAGACAGTTTTGGAAAGGTATTGAAGTGGTCTACAAGATCTGTACATAGATTGAAAGATCAAAGTCACTTTAAGTGTAGTAAATGGCCTCTGAATGCATTGTACTCGGGAAACCCTGTCAATTTGAGTATGTGTTTAAAGGGTAAAATGACCCATAATGAAACTTTTTCATCGCCAAGATCCTTGTTATTGTTTCCCAGTGCTTTGGTTTGCTTATTCATGAAGCCCCAATGACATAAGAACGATAATGGATGACCTTGCATTTTCGTCAAAATTTCAACCATGGCCATAGGGACGGGTGAAAAAGCTCAAGTGATGTAGTTGGATGTTCCTTCAAACGGCCATAACTTCGTAGCCATGTGTCCTAGCGTGATGATTAAGACAGTTTTGGAAAGGTATTGAAGTGGTCTACAAGATCTGTACATAGATTGAAAGATCAAAGTCACTTTAAGTGTAGTAAATGGCCTCTGAATGCATTGTACTCGGGAAACCCTGTCAATTTGAGTATGTGTTTAAAGGGTAAAATGACCCATAATGAAACTTTTTCATCGCCAAGATCCTTGTTATTGTTTCCCAGGGCTTTGGTTTGCTTATTCATGAAGCCCCAATGACATAAGAACGATAATGGATGACCTTGCATTTTCGTCAAAATTTCAACCATGGCCATAGGGACGGGTGAAAAAGCTCAAGTGATGTAGTTGGATGTTCCTTCAAATGGCCATAACCTCGTAGCCATGTGTCCTAGCGTGATGATTAAGACAGTTTTGGAAAGGTATTGAAGTGGTCTACAAGATCTGTACATAAGTTTAAAGATCAAAGTCATTTTTAGTGTAGTAAATGGCCTCTGAATGCATTGTACTCGGGAAACCCTGTCAATTTGAGCATGTGTTTAAAGGGTAAAATGACCCATAATGAAACTTTTTCATCGCCAAGATCCTTGTTATTGTTTCCCAGTGCTTTGGTTTGCTTATTCATGAAGCCCCAATGACATAAGAACGATAATGGATGACCTTGCATTTTCGTCAAAATTTCAACCATGGCCATAGGGACGGGTGAAAAAGCTCAAGTGATGTAGTTGGATGTTCCTTCAAACGGCCATAACCTCGTAGCCATGTGTCCTAGCGTGATGATTAAGACAGTTTTGGAAAGGTATTGAAGTGGTCTACAAGATCTGTACATAAGTTTAAAGATCAAAGTCACTTTAAGTGTAGTAAATGGCCTCTGAATGCATTGTACTCGGGAAACCCTGTCAATTTGAGCATGTGTTTAAAGGGTAAAATGACCCATAATGAAACTTTTTCATCGCCAAGATCCTTGTTATTGTGTCCCAGGGCTTTGGTTTGCTTATTCATGAAGCCCCAATGACATAAGAACGATAATGGATGACCTTGCATTTTCGTCAAAATTTCAACCATGGCCATAGGGACGGGTGAAAAAGCTCAAGTGATGTAGCTGGATGTTCCTTCAAACGGCCATAACTTCGTAGCCATGTGTCCTAGCGTGATGATTAAGACAGTTTTGGAAAGGTATTGAAGTGGTCTACAAGATCTGGACATAAGTTTAAAGATCAAAGTCATTTTTAGTGTAGTAAATGGCCTCTGAATGCATTGTACTCGGGAAACCCTGTCAATTTGAGCATGTGTTTAAAGGGTAAAATGACCCATAATGAAACTTTTTCATCGCCAAGATCCTTGTTATTGTGTCCCAGGGCTTTGGTTTGCTTATTCATGAAGCCCCAATGACATAAGAACGATAATGGATGACCTTGCATTTTCGTCAAAATTTCAACCATGGCCATAGGGACGGGTGAAAAAGCTCAAGTGATGTAGTTGGATGTTCCTTCAAACGGCCATAACTTCGTAGCCATGTGTCCTAGCGTGATGATTAAGACAGTTTTGGAAAGGTATTGAAGTGGTCTACAAGATTTGTACATAGATTGAAAGATCAAAGTCACTTTAAGTGTAGTAAATGGCCTCTGAATGCATTGTACTCGGGAAACCCTGTCAATTTGAGTATGTGTTTAAAGGGTAAAATGACCCATAATGAAACTTTTTCATCGCCAAGATCCTTGTTATTGTTTCCCAGGGCTTTGGTTTGCTTATTCATGAAGCCCCAATGACATAAGAACGATAATGGATGACCTTGCATTTTCGTCAAAATTTCAACCATGGCCATAGGGACGGGTGAAAAAGCTCAAGTGATGTAGTTGGATGTTCCTTCAAATGGCCATAACCTCGTAGCCATGTGTCCTAGCGTGATGATTAAGACAGTTTTGGAAAGGTATTGAAGTGGTCTACAAGATCTGTACATAAGTTTAAAGATCAAAGTCATTTTAAGTGTAGTAAATGGCCTCTGAATGCATTGTACTCGGGAAACCCTGTCAATTTGAGCATGTGTTTAAAGGGTAAAATGACCCATAATGAAACTTTTTCATCGCCAAGATCCTTGTTATTGTGTCCCAGGGCTTTGGTTTGCTTATTCATGAAGCCCCAATGACATAAGAACGATAATGGATGACCTTGCATTTTCGTCAAAATTTCAACCATGGCCATAGGGACGGGTGAAAAAGCTCAAGTGATGTAGTTGGATGTTCCTTCAAACGGCCATAACTTCGTAGCCATGTGTCCTAGCGTGATGATTAAGACAGTTTTGGAAAGGTATTGAAGTGGTCTACAAGATCTGTACATAGATTGAAAGATCAAAGTCACTTTAAGTGTAGTAAATGGCCTCTGAATGCATTGTACTCGGGAAACCCTGTCAATTTGAGTATGTGTTTAAAGGGTAAAATGACCCATAATGAAACTTTTTCATCGCCAAGATCCTTGTTATTGTTTCCCAGGGCTTTGGTTTGCTTATTCATGAAGCCCCAATGACATAAGAACGATAATGGATGACCTTGCATTTTCGTCAAAATTTCAACCATGGCCATAGGGACGGGTGAAAAAGCTCAAGTGATGTAGTTGGATGTTCCTTCAAACGGCCATAACTTCGTAGCCATGTGTCCTAGCGTGATGATTAAGACAGTTTTGGAAAGGTATTGAAGTGGTCTACAAGATCTGTACATAAGTTTAAAGATCAAAGTCATTTTTAGTGTAGTAAATGGCCTCTGAATGCATTGTACTCGGGAAACCCTGTCAATTTGAGTATGTGTTTCAAGGGTAATATGACCCAGTATGAAACTTTTTCATCGCCAAGATCCTTGTTATTGTGTCCCAGGGCTTTGGTTTGCTTATTCATGAAGCCCCAATGACATAAGAACGATAATGGATGACCTTGCATTTTCGTCAAAATTTCAACCATGGCCATAGGGACGGGTGAAAAAGCTCAAGTGATGTAGTTGGATGTTCCTTCAAATGGCCATAACCTCGTAGCCATGTGCCCTAGCGTGATGATTAAGACAGTTTTGGAAAGGTATTGAAGTGATCTACAAGATCTGTACATAAGTTTAAAGATCAAAGTCATTTTTAGTGTAGTAAATGGCCTCTGAATGCATTGTACTCGGGAAACCCTGTCAATTTGAGTATGTGTTTCAAGGGTAATATGACCCAGTATGAAACTTTTTCATCGCCAAGATCCTTGTTATTGTGTCCCAGGGCTTTGGTTTGCTTATTCATGAAGCCCCAATGACATAAGAACGATAATGGATGACCTTGCATTTTCGTCAAAATTTCAACCATGGCCATAGGGACGGGTGAAAAAGCTCAAGTGATGTAGTTGGATGTTCCTTCAAACGGCCATAACTTCGTAGCCATGTGTCCTAGCGTGATGATTAAGACAGTTTTGGAAAGGTATTGAAGTGGTCTACAAGATCTGGACATAAGTTTAAAGATCAAAGTCACTTTAAGTGTAGTAAATGGCCTCTGAATGCATTGTACTCGGGAAACCCTGTCAATTTGAGCATGTGTTTAAAGGGTAAAATGACCCATAATGAAACTTTTTCATCGCCAAGATCCTTGTTATTGTGTCCCAGGGCTTTGGTTTGCTTATTCATGAAGCCCCAATGACATAAGAACGATAATGGATGACCTTGCATTTTCGTCAAAATTTCAACCATGGCCATAGGGACGGGTGAAAAAGCTCAAGTGATGTAGTTGGATGTTCCTTCAAACGGCCATAACTTCGTAGCCATGTGTCCTAGCGTGATGATTAAGACAGTTTTGGAAAGGTATTGAAGTGGTCTACAAGATCTGGACATAAGTTTAAAGATCAAAGTCACTTTAAGTGTAGTAAATGGCCTCTGAATGCATTGTACTCGGGAAACCCTGTCAATTTGAGCATGTGTTTAAAGGGTAAAATGACCCATAATGAAACTTTTTCATCGCCAAGATCCTTGTTATTGTTTCCCAGGGCTTTGGTTTGCTTATTCATGAAGCCCCAATGACATAAGAACGATAATGGATGACCTTGCATTTTCGTCAAAATTTCAACCATGGCCATAGGGACGGGTGAAAAAGCTCAAGTGATGTAGTTGGATGTTCCTTCAAACGGCCATAACTTCGTAGCCATGTGTCCTAGCGTGATGATTAAGACAGTTTTGGAAAGGTATTGAAGTGGTCTACAAGATCTGGACATAAGTTTAAAGATCAAAGTCACTTTAAGTGTAGTAAATGGCCTCTGAATGCATTGTACTCGGGAAACCCTGTCAATTTGAGCATGTGTTTAAAGGGTAAAATGACCCATAATGAAACTTTTTCATCGCCAAGATCCTTGTTATTGTGTCCCAGGGCTTTGGTTTGCTTATTCATGAAGCCCCAATGACATAAGAACGATAATGGATGACCTTGCATTTTCGTCAAAATTTCAACCATGGCCATAGGGACGGGTGAA
>NW_026902661.1:45000-49882 GCF_943734735.2 Anopheles gambiae | reverse complement strand
AGCAGAAGTCGATGGAACAAAGCGAATGCATTACAAACTGATCAAGTAAAATAAGGAACGCTACGTACTAGGACTTCTTTCCAAGAATGGTGTCCGCGACGGGGAGGGCAAGCGTCCTTCCCAGGTTTCCCTAGTAAACCTTGTATGGTAAAACATACCCAAGCGTGTCCGTAAGCACGTAACGATAGTCACGAACGAGCACATACCTAGGGAAAGTACTCTACGTACTAGGACTTCTGTCCAAGAATGGTGTCCGCGACGGTCGGGCACTGTGACGCAATTACCAAATCCTAGAATCGTACAAGCAGTGTGTACAAACATAAACATTAACGCGTTCGCTCGGGCTGCGCCGTCCGTGTTGAACACAAATGCGGGTGATTATATGAGCTGGATGGACAAAAACATGCGTGGCGAAGACAATTTTCTGCACGATGTGCACATAGCTCATTTCGTCGTCCCGGGCGAATGGAAAAACACAAAAATCTCGAGTATCTTTCTAGGTTTCTGTTATAAAAGGGCAGGCCAAAAGGTGACCGGTTGAGATGAGCATTTTAAGCATGCAAGCACTTAATTGCAACTTTTCCTACAAAAACTAGGTACGTACACGTAGATTGTATCAACATGGACATCCATGATTGCGTACGCCCGGGCTGCGCCCTCCGTGTTGTACTTTCCCTGATTGGTACACAATTTTGGTGCAAGTGTACCAACATCGACATCTATGAACGCGTACGCTCGAGCTGCACCCTCCGTCTTGTACTTTCCCTGATCGGTACACAGTTTTGGTGCACGGCTATCCCGAAAGGCAACTTGTACCAACATCGACATCCATGAACGCGTACGTAGCGTACTTTCCCTGATCGGTACACAATGTTGGTGCACGGCATAGGAAATGGGCTTAAAATGGTCAAACTCAATCCATTTCCACTAAAGATAGTCAATAACAGCTGTGCCGATGAAGTAGGGCACGATGCAAGTCAATGTTATTTAATGAATTACATGTTCACCATACATTTCAGTACAAAATTGCTCGGTCAGACCTACAAAGTGCTATATCTCGAATACTAAACGTCGCAGATGGGTGTCGTAGAACAATTTTAAGTTCGTCTAACGATTCTACATCCGATTCTGGATAGTGGTTTTTCGACCACTTTTCAACATTTTGTGACACCCCGAACCTAGGGGCAGCTCCCTAGCTTTTTTCAAAAATGTGCACCGAACGGGCCAGAGAGCTCGAGTAGTCGAAAATTTTTTTTTTTGCTAAAACCCCTCAAACGTGTCAGGAACGCACCCTAGATGATGAAAAGTGCAACCAGAATGTCAATCGACAACATGCCCGGGGGTACAAATTTGCTCTACGCGTCCCTAGGTAGGGTACTTTTTCATACAAACATCAAAGTGTACGGTGCACACAGTGCGCGGAACAAAAATTGCTCGGTCAGACCTAGGACGGGCCATATCTCGAATACTAAACGTCGCAGATGGGTGTCGTAGAACAATTTTAAGTTCGTCTAACGATTCTACATCCGATTCTGGATAGTGGTTTTTCGACCACTTTTCAACATTTTGTGACACCCCGAACCTAGGGGCAGCTCCCTAGCTTTTTTCAAAAATGTGCACCGAACGGGCCAGAGAGCTCGAGTAGTCGAAAATTTTTTTTTTTTTGCTAAAACCCCTCAAAACGTGTCAGGAACGCACCCTAGATGATGAAAAGTGCAACCAGAATGTCAATCGACAACATGCCCGGGGGTACAAATTTGCTCTACGCGTCCCTAGGTAGGGTACTTTTTCATACAAACATCAAAGTGTACGGTGCACAAAGTGCGCGGAACAAAAATTGCTCGGTCAGACCTAGGACGGGCCATATCTCGAATACTAAACGTCGCAGATGGGTGTCGTAGAACAATTTTAAGTTCGTCTAACGATTCTACATCCGATTCTGGATAGTGGTTTTTTCGACCACTTTTCAACATTTTGTGACACCCCGAACCTAGGGGCAGCTCCCTAGCTTTTTTCAAAAATGTGCACCGAACGGGCCAGAGAGCTCGAGTAGTCGAAAATTTTTTTTTTTGCTAAAACCCCTCAAAACGTGTCAGGAACGCACCCTAGATGATGAAAAGTGCAACCAGAATGTCAATCGACAACATGCCCGGGGGTACAAATTTGCTCTACGCGTCCCTAGGTAGGGTACTTTTTCATACAAACATCAAAGTGTACGGTGCACAAAGTGCGCGGAACAAAAATTGCTCGGTCAGACCTAGGACGGGCCATATCTCGAATACTAAACGTCGCAGATGGGTGTCGTAGAACAATTTTAAGTTCGTCTAACGATTCTACATCCGATTCTGGATAGTGGTTTTTCGACCACTTTTCAACATTTTGTGACACCCCGAACCTAGGGGCAGCTCCCTAGCTTTTTTCAAAAATGTGCACCGAACGGGCCAGAGAGCTCGAGTAGTCGAAAATTTTTTTTTTTGCTAAAACCCCTCAAAACGTGTCAGGAACGCACCCTAGATGATGAAAAGTGCAACCAGAACGTCAATCGACAACATGCCCGGGGGTACAAATTTGCTCTACGCGTCCCTAGGTAGGGTACTTTTTCATACAAACATCAAAGTGTACGGTGCACAAAGTGCGCGGAACAAAAATTGCTCGGTCAGACCTAGGACGGGCCATATCTCGAATACTAAACGTCGCAGATGGGTGTCGTAGAACAATTTTAAGTTCGTCTAACGATTCTACATCCGATTCTGGATAGTGGTTTTTCGACCACTTTTCAACATTTTGTGACACCCCGAACCTAGGGGCAGCTCCCTAGCTTTTTTCAAAAATGTGCACCGAACGGGCCAGAGAGCTCGAGTAGTCGAAAAATTTTTTTTTGCTAAAACCCCTAAAAACGTGTCAGGAACGCACCCTAGATGATGAAAAGTGCAACCAGAATGTCAATCGACAACATTCCCGGGGGTACAAATTTGCTCTACGCGTCCCTAGGTAGGGTACTTTTTCATACAAACATCAAAGTGTACGGTGCACACAGTGCGCGGAACAAAAATTGCTCGGTCAGACCTAGGACGGGCCATATCTCGAATACTAAACGTCGCAGATGGGTGTCGTAGAACAATTTTAAGTTCGTCTAACGATTCTACATCCGATTCTGGATAGTGGTTTTTTCGACCACTTTTCAACATTTTGTGACACCCCGAACCTAGGGGCAGCTCCCTAGCTTTTTTCAAAAATGTGCACCGAACGGGCCAGAGAGCTCGAGTAGTCGAAAATTTTTTTTTGCTAAAACCCCTCAAAACGTGTCAGGAACGCACCCTAGATGATGAAAAGTGCAACCAGAACGTCAATCGACAACATGCCCGGGGGTACAAATTTGCTCTACGCGTCCCTAGGTAGGGTACTTTTTCATACAAACATCAAAGTGTACGGTGCACAAAGTGCGCGGAACAAAAATTGCTCGGTCAGACCTAGGACGGGCCATATCTCGAATACTAAACGTCGCAGATGGGTGTCGTAGAACAATTTTAAGTTCGTCTAACGATTCTACATCCGATTCTGGATAGTGGTTTTTCGACCACTTTTCAACATTTTGTGACACCCCGAACCTAGGGGCAGCTCCCTAGCTTTTTTCAAAAATGTGCACCGAACGGGCCAGAGAGCTCGAGTAGTCGAAAAATTTTTTTTTGCTAAAACCCCTCAAAACGTGTCAGGAACGCACCCTAGATGATGAAAAGTGCAACCAGAATGTCAATCGACAACATTCCCGGGGGTACAAATTTGCTCTACGCGTCCCTAGGTAGGGTACTTTTTCATACAAACATCAAAGTGTACGGTGCACACAGTGCGCGGAACAAAAATTGCTCGGTCAGACCTAGGACGGGCCATATCTCGAATACTAAACGTCGCAGATGGGTGTCGTAGAACAATTTTAAGTTCGTCTAACGATTCTACATCCGATTCTGGATAGTGGTTTTTCGACCACTTTTCAACATTTGTGACACCCCGAACCTAGGGGCAGCTCCCTAGCTTTTTTCAAAAATGTGCACCGAACGGGCCAGAGAGCTCGAGTAGTCGAAAATTTTTTTTTTGCTAAAACCCCTCAAAACGTGTCAGGAACGCACCCTAGATGATGAAAAGTGCAACCAGAACGTCAATCGACAACATGCCCGGGGGTACAAATTTGCTCTACGCGTCCCTAGGTAGGGTACTTTTTCATACAAACATCAAAGTGTACGGTGCACAAAGTGCGCGGAACAAAAAATTGCTCGGTCAGACCTAGGACGGG
The DNA here is from genome assembly GCF_943734735.2 of Anopheles gambiae. NCBI lineage: Eukaryota > Metazoa > Arthropoda > Insecta > Diptera > Culicidae > Anopheles > Anopheles gambiae. Next base: position 45,594 of record NW_026902661.1, on the reverse strand, counting down.
CCATATCTCGAATACTAAACGTCGCAGATGGGTGTCGTAGAACAATTTTAAGTTCGTCTAACGATTCTACATCCGATTCTGGATAGTGGTTTTTCGACCACTTTTCAACATTTTGTGACGCCCCGAACCTAGGGGCAGCTCCCTAGCTTTTTTCAAAAATGTGCACCGAACGGGCCAGAGAGCTCGAGTAGGCGAAAAATTTTTTTTTTCCTAAAACCCCTCAAAACGTGTCAGGAACGCACCCTAGATGATGAAAAGTGCAACCAGAACGTCAAACGACAACTTTGTTGGGGGTACCCTTTTTACTCTACGGGCCACTAGCTTAGGCGCGCCAACAGCGCTTTCCTCTCGGGTTCCCATTTTTTGCCCTCCTGGGATTATGATCATTTACTCATTGCCTACTATAGGGAAGGTACCTTGCTCCGAGGTCAAAAATGAAGATTTCACCAAATCGTAGTTTTAACCTCTATTTAGTCGTAGGAGCATGGTTTGCAGTGTCCGTGGGTCATATAAGCCCCCGTTTGGGTCATACGTCCCCTCCCCGATGAAAATCGTCATATGACTATAGGCCGAACTTATGAAGCAAAAGTGGTG